>NC_090244.1:15598478-15688478 GCF_024489055.1 Chanodichthys erythropterus
GTTTCCTCTCTTGGTGCATTTCATTGACTGTTTGGTCACATTTAAGAGCACATAAACACACATTCAAGTCTGTTTGGCAGCCTTTTATTTTTTTTTTGTCATTTATCTTTTGTTTTTATCAAACTGTTCAGGTGGAATGATTTTAACTGAAATATGGCAGCAAAAAAAAAAAAAAAAAAAAAAAAAAAAAAAAAAAAAAAGAGCACTGCAAAATCAAGTCCTTTGCAAAAATCAGCATATAATATATAACAAATATTTCACAAATCTGTATTTGTGTTTTTTGTTTTTTTTTTGTATAATTTCTCTGTCTTATCCTTTTATATATATATATATATTTTATTTTGAATTAAAGGGATAGTTCAGCCAAAAATGACAATTCTGTCATTTACTCACCCTTAAGTTGTTCTAAACCTGTATGAGTTTCTTTCTTCTGAACACAAAAGATGATATTTTGAAGCATATTGGTAACCAGACAGTTTCTGATCCACACTGACTTCCATAGGGTGAAGAAAAACAAAACAAAAAACTATGGAAGTCAATGGGGACCGAAACATTCTTCAAAATATCTTCTTTTGTGTTCAACAGAACAAAGAAACTCATACAGATTTAGAACAACTTGAGGGTGAGTAAATGATGACAGCATTTTCATTTTTGGCTGAACTATCCCTTTAAAACATTTCAGCTTCCACCCAAGCCACATGTCTTTTAAAAGGCCTACAATGTTTATATTCATCCTTTCTGGTTGAGGCTCAGACTGACACATGTTTGGAAAGATGAGAAAGACAACAGGAAATCAAAGCACTTGTACACACCATATTTAAAAAAATAAAATAAAAAAACAAGCTCTGGGGCGAGACAGGCTTCTGGCGTGAAGGCACTGTGAAATGGAAGAAAGATTTTCTCGTGTATTTCATTGGCTACTGGAACTGAAAACAGTTTGGGATGAACATACGGTTTCCCTAAGTGCCAATTATTGTTCTTGGGTATAAGATTTTGCAGAAAACCAACCTTACGGGTGCCGAATGTCATTTCGCATGATATTTTTGTTGTTGTTTTTTTAATGGGCAGATTTAGTAGTAAAGTGATTTTTCTTTCTTTTTTTCGGGGCTATGTGATAATCAGAAGTCCGTAATGAGGGGGCGTATGAAGACATATCGGAGGAGGCTGAAGATCTTGTGAATCAAAAAGAGGTGAGTTGGTGTAGAGAAGGCCAGCCTCCCCAAAATGAAGAAAATCAAGCCATGAAAACAATGCAAAGAAAAAACAAGGATGCGCTCGCAAAAGAAATTTCTGAAGTTTTTCAAGTCCACGGCTTTAAGAGTAGATTTTGGTCAGATTGTATGAGAATGGTCCCATGGAGGTCTTCCTCTTGTGTTTTTCCTTTAGTTTTTGTCTTTTATCGGTACAGCTCATTGGTTATGATATCTTGAAGTTTCTCTCTCAGTTCTCTGAAGCTGGGCCGCACCACAGCGTCCAGAGTCCAGCACTGCTTCATGATGTCATACACCACTGCCGGGCAGCCGTCGGGGGCGTCCATCTTATAACCCTTCTCTACACGCGGGACAACTTCCTTCAGAGGCTGTAAGAAGACAGAACGAAGGACACCGTGACTTAGGAAGAATGTGCTTAAGTAGACAACAGTGTCCTCTAGTGGGAGAATTTGTCTGGATAACATCATAAGAATCAGAAATACTGTGGTACGTGCAGAAATCTTGAAACACAATAAAGTTTATTTTATATATTTAAAAGATTAAATGAATATATAAATAGCATTACAAAATTATGATGCCATTAATAATTTCTAAAATATAAAAAATATTTACATTTAGATTAAAAATGTATTATAACCACATTTATTTTTTAGATTATTCTAATTGAAATAAATGATTAATAGTAAACTAATAATAATTATAATAAACATCAAATAAATTAAGCAATATAAAAATATTCACACCTATATTTTTATTGGTCATGTTTCTGTTCTTTATATATTGATATAATACTAATAGTATTCTTATTATAATAATAGTATCTAAAAAAACTACAAATGTATTTTTTAATTTTTCAGCTTTTAAGTAATTCGAAGTGACTTGCATATTAATTATAATATCTTAAGTTTTAATTTTTTAATGTTATATAAAAATGATCACAAATGTACTTTTTATTGGTCATGTTTCTGCTTTTAAGTTGTCAATTATGTATTGATATTTATATCCCATTTAAGTACTTATTTTAAATTAGATTATTATTATTATTATACTAATAGTATTATAATTAACTTATTCAAAAAAATACAATTGTATTTTTGTTGGTCATGTTTCTGCTTTGACTTGACATTATAATATCTTTTTTTTAGTTAATTTCATTTAAATTAGATTATTAATAAAACTATAATCATAATAATAATAAATTAATACAATATAAAAACACAAATATACTTTTTATTAGTCATGTTTCTGCTTAGAGGTGAATTATAATTAAGATTAAAAATGTATTGATAATGATATCCTATTTAATTTAATAGTATTAATGTAAATTAGAACAATAATAATAATAATAATATTAGTTATTTATATAAAAAAAACTACAATTGTATTTTTTATTGGTCATTTTTCTGCTTTGAAGTGACATTAATTACATTATCCTATTTATTTTAGTTATTTTCATTTAAATTGGATTATTAAACTTTAATAATAATAATAATAATAAATACAATATAAAAAAAACAAATATACTTTTTTATTGGTCATATTTCTGCTTTCAGGTGATGTATAATTAATACTACTAAAATAAATAGGATATTATAATCAATACATTTCTAATCTTAATGTAAATTAGATCAATATTTTATATTTTTGTTGTTGTCGTCGTCATGTTTCTGGTTTGAAGTGACTTACAATTCTTGGATATGGTACCCGACCAAAGGAATAGATCTCCCACAGTAAGATGCCATAGCTCCATACATCTGACTTAGTGGAAAACTTCTGTTTCAGACAGAAAGGTAGAAAACAAAAAGATAAGAGGATGTTTTTGCATGTCTCCATTTAAACATATTAAAACAAAAGCAGACAACGCACCTTCTCTCGTAAGGCCTCGGGTGAAGTCCACTTAACCGGGAGTTTGGCTGTATCTTGAGTAGATGACGCTTCCTTGGTGAGGCCAAAGTCGCTGACTTTTGCTATGTTGTCTTCTGACACTAGAACATTACGAGCCGCCAGATCCCTGTGCACGAAGTTATTGGCCTCGAGATATTCCATCGCCTTGCAGACATCCCTAAAAAATTAAAAATCAACAAGAAAAATAAAAGAAAACATTTTGAAAAATGTAAAACTGAAGATAGCCCTTTATATACTTCATTAACATTATAATTAATTATGAGACAAAGTTAGATGAGTGCCAAAAAGAAAAGAAACTTACATTGAGAAATTGATCAAACGATCTCCACCAATAACAGTACGTCCTCTGGAGCGCAGATAGTCCACTAGACTACCCTGTAGAAAGAAATTAAAGGCTTTAAGAACGTCAGATCTCAAAATCTACTTTTATATGCCTAAGCAAGATTGAATGCATAAGTCTAGTTATAGAGTCACTGACCTTGGCCATGTACTCAGTGACAATGAAGAGGCTGCCCTTCTCTTCCACAATCACCCCCAGTAGCTGTACCAAGTTATTATGCCGTAATTGCCTGTAACAGTCAATATGCATATTGATATTTAAATATATCTAAATACACAAAGCCTTATGTTGTATTCTCCGGAACATTTGATTCTGATTGGTGACGTACGTCATGACTGAAGCCTCTGCGACGAAGGCCTGCGCTGTTGCGTCATTTTTGATACACTTCACTGCTACTTTCTTGCCTCTGTAGTCTCCAACCATCACATCTAAAAATCAAAAAGAGCATATTTTTTTAAGGCCGGGTGAATTATTGACTACTTGTGTAGTTTATGCTACTGTTAATATATTTGTGTTCATTTTTTATAAGCAGCGTTGAGGGGTAACGCATTACAAGTAACTAGAGTTACATAATCAGATTACTTTTTCAGATAAGTAACTTAAGTTACTTTGTTTTCCCATTTATTGACTGACAGCTCTCCTGTCCTCATTTTGAAAGAAATCGTGAGTATGTGCAGAGGCGTTGTGTGCGCTGTGTGAACAAAATGGTTATTGTAGTTCTAGACGAAATGTGACAGGGATTTACTCGTCACACTTGAACAAAAGAAGATTTTAGTATTTCTCAAAATGAATAAAAACAGTGAAATGCAAACTCAGAATATTATACAAACCTGCGATAAAGATGTTAAAGAAACACTCCACTTTTTTTTTGAAAATAGGCTCATTTTCCAACTCCCCTTGTTGAGTTTTACAGTTTTCGAATCCATTCAGCCGATCTCCGGGTCTGGCGGTACCACTTTTAGCATAGCTTAGCATAGTTCATTGAATCTGATTAGACCGTTAGCATCGCGCTTAAAAATGAGCAAAGAGTTTCAATATTTTACCTATTTAAAACTTGACTCTTTTGTAGTTACACTGTGTGCTAAGACCGACGGAAAATGAAAAGTTGCAATTTTCCAGGCCGATATAGCTAGGAGGGAACTATATTCTCATTCCGGCGTAATAATCAAGGAACTTTGCTGCCGTACCATGAGTGAGCAGGTGCAATGATGTTACGCAGTGCCTGTGACCCCCTGCTTGCACAGGGAGCATGCCTTGCAACCCCGGAGATCGGCTGAATGGATACAAAAACGGTAAGACTCAACTGTTGAACTCTAGGGGAGTTGGAAAATGAGCCTTAGTGTTCCTTTAAATATGCAATGTAACCCTTTATTTACCAAAATTGATAGCTGAACCAAATTAATTTAGATCCACTGATCTAGATGTGCTTATAATCATAAAAAAGCATCCCATTAGCACATTTGTACCTCCAAACTCTCCCTTTCCAATAGTCTGGTTAAGCTTCAGTTCTTTTCTATTCAGCGCCCAGCCACCTGTGGGAATGGAAGATTTATGAACTTATTAAAAAACACACTTTGAAGCCATGCAGCAATTTAAACCTGTATAAATGAAGAAAATGCCTGCGTGAATACGGTCAAGAAAGCTCTTACTTCTAGAGAACTCATCCTGGGCCGCCACAGTCCCCTCCATGAGTTTAGGTTTGATAAGTCTGGTACAGAGTCCATCTGCGTCTTTAGTGTAGTGCTGTTAACACACACACACAAAGCTCATTTACAAAAAAAAGTACCATGGCAGTATAACATAATATTCATATTAGCTGATAATACCTAATACTATGCTACATTAAATTCAAACAAATGAACACTTCACTGAATTATGCAGAACTATACACAAATAAATGCACATTATATACAACTAAAAAAGTAAAATGAGCCTCGAATGTGCCGTTTAAATGTACGTTTTATAAATATTTTGTGCTTTCTTCCAATAAGCACATGCAACGCAGTAAACTTGGGTCGCCAGCAGAGTGCGCTGTTGTATATGTGTGCTCTATAGCGTTTCCTCTCCTCAGAGGGACAAGTCCACACAGGCGACAACATTCTTATCATTTCAGTGTTGAAATACGTGTTTGTGATTCCATATGTCTGGACGCTATAATCGTGTGGCCAGACGACGAGATAATATTGTTACATGAATAAAACGGCATCGATTGAGCTGTTGAAATGATCTGGAACCTGCGCTCGTTTCCTCTTTGTCACTTCCTCGTTATCAACTGTTCCAGGAACTGGAGCGTGCGTGCGTGCGCGCGCCGTTCTCAAACACGCGCTCAAAATAACAACACATTTGCATGACTAGACTGTTAACAAAACAGTTCAGCGATTCTTGGATATATATAAACATAACTATTTACCGTTTTAATTAAGTGTTGAAAACATTTGCTTAATATTTTTGTGGGTTTTTTTTTTTTCAGATTACAAAAGAACAACATTTATGTGAAATGGATATCTTTTTCAACATTACAAATGTTTTACTGTCACTTTTAAACAATTTAATCTGAATAAAAGTATTAAGTTAACTTGTCATAATAAACCATTACAGACAGCCCAAAGCTGTAATGTGAACCCAAATGAGCGACAACAAACAGCAATGGATAAACAACAGCGGACAGTATCAGTTTGTGGCTTTTGTTTCCTATATCTCCACTGGTTTTCCGAGGAATGTTATTGAGTGGATTGTGGGAAGAATATAGTCTGTGGTAGTCTAATCGCTATGGACATAAAGCCTTATTGTAGACTGTTTAAGACTCGTCCATTTCATTGGAAAGAGCACAACTGTTCAGCTGAGGCTATAAGGGTGGGATAAAGAGAGAGTGACTGTAGCCAAAATTACACTAAAGAATGTGTGGAATTCCGTAATAGAAAGGGTGAGGAAAGACTTGAGGAACCCATAGTGCCGCTGACCACTAAAGCCACCCAGACCCCAATCTAGAATAACCAGAGCAGAACTATTATCAACACTTAACCGAGAACGGATGACTGGCTAATCACACAGACCGACCCTAATAAAGCCAATGACCAGTGGAATAAAAAAAAGATATGTAAATTTATACAAATTACAGTCATTTACATCTCACATCTATGTAAATCAGCCCTTTTTAAAGGCTTTCTTTTCATTAGCAGTGCTTGCTAAGGCTTTGAATGTTACCGCAAATGATGAAGCTTGTTTGAGAAGAGGTGTGCAATTGCTTTTTAAAGCAAACGGATGATGGGAGCAAAATTCTTTTTTTGTTTTTTGACTAGCGAAAGTAAGCAAACATACTATGAGAAGCACAGAAACACTTAAACCACTTTTTAACATCTTAGCAATCACACAGCAACACTCTGGCAACCACCAATAACAAGCTTGTACTTGTAAAAAGCTGGCATCCAAATATGATGATGTTAGGGTCCCCCTTCCTAAAATATAAAGGTAGCTTGAATATTCTCATGTATAAAAATCCAGTGATACTGTAAAGACAGCAAAATTAAATTACAGTTGGCTTTTATACAATTGGTACTAAAGCAACTTGCTAAAATATCTTTTTATGTGGATTGGATAATATATGGTATGGTATATAATATAATAAAATAATTAAGACTGTTTAACAATTAATCGCATCCAGAATAAAAGTCTATACATGTCTATATTTAAGAAAAATATAAAAAATATATATAATATATATTATGTAAACAGTTTTATTTCGGATGCGATTAATCCTTGAACAGCCCTAAAAATAATAAAAACACGAGTTGGCGTGACATACATCAAGAATAACCTTCTTTCCATTAAAACACTCATTTCACAGCTTTTGTTTAGCAGTGTCACTTCCTCCAACACAGCCTGGACTGAACCTTTGACCTCAAAGCACAAGGTGTGCGTGTACAAAATTATTTCCTGGAGTCTATCGTAAATGCTTGCTTCATCTCTGTGGCCAGTGCGTCTGATGTGGACTGACTTCCTGTTAGGGCTATTTTTGGCTTTGTGTATGGTGATCAATTTGAAAATGTTGACAGAGGCGGTGAGAGGACGCACAGGAAGAAGCTTGATGGTTTCACAACCCACTGGGCTAACTCTGGAATGTGTTTGTGCTGAATTATATATATATATATACATATACATACAGCTATGGAAAAAATTAAGAGACCACTCCAAGTTCAGAAATCAATGTTAAGTGGTCTCTTAATTTTTTCCATAGCTGTATATTATATACATGTCCATCTGACATATCAGGCTCCTATGTTTAGGTTCAGTAATTTCAGTTTAATGGAAATGAAAAGGTTGTTAGTTATTGAAATACTTTAATTTCAGAAATGTCATTAGTCAATTCAACAAATTTATTTAACAAATTTGACTAAGTCCATGTGTGCTTTTTTTGCAAAAACCTCTAAGTCCACCTCTTTGGACAAGAAGACATAGTAAAACATCAGTTTCTGTCAGTTTTACAGCAGCAAAAGGAACGCTGTCGTGTTTACTTGCGAAATCCTGTCATTGCCACTGTAAAGTTGGACAAAACATGATAAAAACTCGCAGCTCAGCAATTGAAAGCCGGCTCATACGCGCACCGTCATTCATCTTGAAATCATATGATTTGATTTGCATCTTCTGATTGGTTCTTCTGTGGAGTTTGAGGCTTTGCTGACAAAAGGAAGTGACGTTTAGTGGTTTCTGCCAACGAACCGATATTTCTGAATGGGCTGATGCTGAAATTTAGCGCATTTGAAGGGAAAGTATTTGATGAACGTATACTATTCGCTCAATATCATTTCTCAACTTAATTTTGTTTTCTAAATGCACAAATCATGATGCAAAACAGCATTTTTCAGGCTGGTCTAGCCAATGTGCATGTGCAGTCCTAAGTGCATGGAATTGGCCATTGATTCTTTTATTTAGAAGACTTATTCCACCATGTTGCGCTTTGCACTTTCTCCCATACATAGTAATATGAGTGCACTGGGTTTGTATATCTAAACTCTTTTTAGGCTAATCTAAAGCTTTAACAAGAAATAACCCATAACCCAAACCATAAGCCAGTAACTCTCACCTCCATGAGCTGCATGAGGTTTTCAAAGTACTCCTCCTCATCGATGGACAGTTTGCCGTTGTGGTAGATGATGCGGTAATGCTCCACCTTGCCATCGCAACTGACACACAGGGTGTAGTCGCCGGGGTAGTTAGTGCTCTCGCGCACCAGGAAGAGGCCCGTCTCAGGGGGGTAGAGCAGCCTCTCGGCCTGCTCGCGTGTGATCTTTCCATGGAACCATCTGAGTGAACACAGATAAAGGACGTGTTTGTTATGTGCATCATTTTAGAAGTGACAATAATGTTAATTGTGTGTTGTCTGACAAAGAGGAATTGTTTTTCTTTTCAGTCAGTTTATGAAGTTTATAAAGTCTAAGCACTAAAAGTATACACAATTGCATATTTGCAAATTAATGAGTCTTTTGAGTCGGTTCTTTTACTGGATCATTCAGAAAGATCCATGAACCCACAAGTTAATGTTTAGAATCAGTCTTGCGCTTCGAATCTGGAACAGATAATCTGTTAAAAATCTGTTTAAAAAGAGCTTTGTTGTATTAAAGGTGCCGTAGAACGTCTTTTTAAGTCTAAGGTGTCAAGGTGTTAAGTAGAATGTGTCTGAAGTTTCAGCTCAAAATACCCCATAGTTTTTTTTTTTTTATTAATGTTTTTAACTGCCTATTTTGGGGCATCATTAAATATGAGCCAATTTAGGCTGCGGCCCCTTTAAATGCTCACGCTCCCCGCCCACGAGGTCGCGCTTGCCTTTAACAGCATAAAGTTCAAACAGCTAATTTAACCCTCAAAATGGATCTTTACAAAGTGTTCGTCATGCAGCATGTCTAATCGCGTAAGTATGGTATTTATTTGGATATGTGGCTAACGGCTAATGCTACACTGCTGGAGAGATTTATAAAGAATGAAGTTGTGTTTATGAATTATACAGACTGCAAGTGTTTAAAAATGAAAATAGCGACGGCTCTTGTCTCTGTGAATACAGTAAGAAATGATGGTAACTTTAACCACATTTAACAGTACATTAGCAACATATCATGGATCATGTCAGTTATTATTGCTCCATCTGCCATTTTTCGCTGTTGTCCTTGCTTGCTTACCTAGTCTGTTGATTTAGCTGTGCACATCCAGAAGTTTTGCCCTTGTCTAATGCTTGAACATGGGCTGGCATATGCAAATATTGGGGGCGTACATATTAATGATGCCGACTGTTACGTAACAGTCAGTGTTATGTTGAGATTCGCCTGTTCTTCGGAGGTCGTTTAAACAAATGTGATTTACAAAAGAAGGAGGAAACAGTGGAGTTTGAGACTCACTGTATGTCATTTCCATGTACTGAACTCTTGTTATTTAACTATGCCAAGATAAATTAAATTTTTAATTCTAGGGCACCTTTAAATAGTATTTTACTGTTAAAAAAAAAAAAAAAAAAAAAAGGTATTTTGTTTAATATAAATTATGTTTGACTTTAGTTGTGAACATGCAGTATGAATTGATTAATACGAGATAAAAAACAAATATACAATGAGATCATTGCATTCTGATTCACAAATAAATGACTCTTTTGAAGCAGTTCTTTTATGAATTGGTCAAAAAGATTCATGAACCCACAATTTACTGTTTTATAAAGCTTTGAATTTATTCAAAGCAGTTCAATATTGAGGGAAAAAATATTCAAAACAAGATTTGTTCAAAGAAATTATATTTTATGAAGAAAAACCCAGTATTGTTTTGTTTAAAATAAATTTTATTTTATTTGGTTGTTAGTTTGAAGAGAATATGTGTACTGTGAAATAATAAATATATTATTTGAAATTATGACCAATTGTTTGTGATGTTCCTCATTTGAAAGTCGCTTTAAATAAAAGTGTATGCTAAATGAATGTAGTCCAATTCACAAAAGGATGACTCTTAAGAGATGATTCTTTTAATTAATCAGTCAAACATAACTCATGAACTTATGAGTTAAAGGGTTAGTTCACCCAAAAATGAAAATGTTGTCATTTATTACCCTCATGCCGTCCACACCCGTAAGACCTTCGTTCATCTTCGGAACACAAATTAAGATATTTTTGTTGAAATCCGATGGCTCAGTGAGGCCTACATAGCCAGCAATGACATTTCCTCTCTCAAGATCCATTAATGTACTAAAAACATATTTAAATCAGACAATGTGAGTACATTGAAGTGACAAGAATATTTTTTGTGCGGCAAAAAAACAAAATAACGACTTATATAGTGATGGCCGATTTCAAAACACTGTTTCATTATGCTTCGGAGCGTTATGAATCAACGTGTTGAATCATGACTCAGATCGCGTGTCAAACTGCTGAAAGCATGTGACTTTGGCGCTCCGGACCACTGATTCGACGTTCTGATTCATCTGTGCTCCGATGCTTAATGAAGCAGTGTTTTGAAATCGACCATCACTATACAAGTCATTATTTTGTTTTTTTGGCGCTCCAAAAGTATTCTCGTTGCTTTATAATATTAATATTGAACCACTGTACTCACATAAACTGATTTAAATAAGTTTTAGTACATAAATGTATCTTGAGAGAGGAAATGTCATTGCTGGCTATGCAGGCCTCACTGAGCCATCGGATTTTAACAAAAATATCTTAATTTGTGTTATGAGGATGAATGACGGTCTTACAGGTGTGGAACGACATGAGGGTGAGTAATTAATGTTAATTATTTTCATTTTTGGGTGAACTAACCCTTTAACATTTTGAATCACCAAAATGGTGTTGCTGTAATGGTATTTTACTTTAAAAACACTAAAATGTGTTAAAAACAATAGTATGTTTTGTTTCGCATGTACTTAGGACCAACTATGGAGAAAATTCAGTAAGAAACACTGGTTCAGATACATAATATTGTGCACAGGACTGAGAAAAGGAAGCTAAATTACAGGCTTCCAAAAGCAGAGCTGGCCTTGCCTGGCCCTTCTGTGGCTTCTCTGGCATGTCAAACATCCAATCTGTATCTCCCAATTACCCACACATATACATACACACCATTGAAAATAAACCAAAGCTGTGCACTTACCAAAGACTAGACAAAAAAAAAAAAAAAAAAATGCTACAGTCACAATCTGCTAAAGCCAAACACATCTAAATCTAAACCTTCCATTGCATGTTGTTAAAAGTAGACATTCAGATCCCATACATTTGGTTTTAAGCTGATGCAGCAAGCAAGTTTGTCTTGCCACACTAAATATAATTGAGACGTCTACGTCATTATGTCCATTGTTCTCTCAAAGCAGCCAGTAATTGAAGAATATCACATGCTCTCTTACAATCGAACTCTAATCACAATGCATGTCTCTGGCTTTTGCATATCAGATGCCAAGAGATGGACTTTTTCCATTGGCCTGAGAGGTGTTATTTGTATAACTTTCTGATTTCTCCTTCTATTTTAAACAGCTGGCTGATTCAAATGAGTCCTTGGGTTATTGTGGTGGATCGGAAAGCAGGAAGACATTTGTGTATAATTACAGATATAGTAGGTGATCTGTCATGATATCAGTGATACATGCCAAGTATAGCATGCTAATGTTTGTATGCATGAAACCCACACAAACACCCTCTCTTATCGTATATCAAGTGAGGACGAGTGATGATAAAACCATCCCATAAAAAAAAAAAAAAAAAACGCAAATGAACTTTGTACTTACGGCATAAGGCTCAGTTTACCGCCAGATTTCACTCCTTCTCTCTTCTGAACGTAGTTTGCTGGTATGGTACCCTCTTGTCCTGCTGAGTTTTTTGCTTTGTACCAGTTTGGATCCTGGAATGAAGCACCAACAAACAAATTTTAAATGAATAGTGTCCCAAAAATGAAAAGTTAATTTTCATAACTTAAAGCGTTCACCTGTATGAGTTTCTTTCTTCAGTTGAACACATATTTTAAAGAATGTTGTTAATCAAACAGCTGACGATAGCCATTGTTTTCCATAGTGTGAAAAAAATACTACAGAAATCAATGGCTATAGTCAACTGTCTGGTTACCAACATTCTTTAAAATATCTTTTGTGTTCAACAGAAGAAAGAAACTCATACAGGTTTGGAACATCATGAGGGACATCACTTCTTATGTGGAACACAAAAAGAGATATTTAGCAGAATGTTCATGCTGCAGTTTTCAATACAGTGAAAATGATTTCATATTTCAGTTTCTTCATCACACAAAGCTATCGTATGGCACATTTATGATATTTTTATGCCATTTTGGGACCTTGGAAGCCACTGGTTCATATTCACTTTCATTTTATGGCAAGAATACCATGAATATTCTCATTTTATATTAAGTATTCCTTTAAAACACGCATAGGTGGCAAAACTTTCCTAATTGTTTTGGACATGATGATGATAAATGTTTCTTGAACTGCAAATCCTCTTTTTTTTTTTTTTTTTAAATGGCCATCAACATAGTTCAAATGAAAATTGTGTCATCATTCACTCACACTCATGTCATTCCAAAACTGTATTATTTCTTTCTTAAATGGAACATAAAAGATATTTTGAAGAATGCTTCATCTTTCAAAATTAAAGGGGTCAAAAGCAAAAAAAAAAAAAAAAAAAAAAAAAAAACCAAAAAAAAACACTGGATCCCACTGACTTTTAATTGCTTGCAAAAAAAAAGTAAGTTACGAAGTCAGAATCTATAAAACTCCTGTTGTGGACGCATTCTTCGCGCTGAAACACGGCATCTAAACCCAAAGAATTCACAACGTTTTATTACAATAGTGTTCTCTTCTCATTATAATTTTATGTATATGACAGTCCCAATCATAGTTCTTAATGTTGTGCATTGCTGTTTGAGCAGCGTGCACTGAAGCTAACGATAATCACTGGCAAACTGGAGCGCTATGCTAACGGGTTAATTAACCTTTGTCAGCATAATCAGATATTTATACAACATAAACATAATATTACAACTCATATCTGCACAAAATGACACAAATGCAAAAAATGAACTTCAACTTTTATGGATGCGCGTAACAACTAAACCCATAGAATTCACAACTAGTTGTCCAGTCCGGTTCTGTTCACACAGTGCGAATTTTCCGAGAATGCAGTTGTGAGTCCTGAAAATGTTCGGGTGTGAATTCAGTTATAATTCCCGTAAATAACCGCACTGTGTGTGAACGTAACTGTATTAAGGACTCAAATACAGGACTGACAACCGTATTCATTATAACCATTCTCATTATAATGTTATGTATATGACAGTCCAAATCATAAATCAGATGTGCCAAATCATAAATCTTGACTGTGCTAGTCATGAAGGTGTAACTTGTGGACGCACTCTTCTGCCAACAACATGCTAAAACACAGGCACACAAAGAAATTTTGTAGTAGTGCTCTCATTATACTTTTATGTAGCTTATATGACAGACTTACACTGCACATGCTGCACTTAACTGTATTTTCCTTTTCGAAGCGATTCTAAATATATTTTAAGCCATTCAAAACAATCATGGCGAACCGCCATGAATTAATTTTCTTAACGGGTCGATAATGATAACATATATCGCCTGATACCAATATGGTTGCTGATATATCGTACATCCCTACTGAGACATTTTTCAAAATATCTTCTATCTTTAAAAATATCTGTGTTCTGAAGAAGAAATAAAGTCATACAGTTTAAGGACAACATGAGGTTGAGTAAATGGTGACATTTTGTGAACTCTTTAAATGTTATTCTAACATTCCTTTTCAGAACTTTACCTTAGTTACTCCAATTATAGTAAGGACATCTCCTTTGCACATAGGCAAGTCCTGGTCTGCCGTTCCAGGGAAGTTGTACCTGGCCACACACTCGGTGCCCGGAGGCCAGATTGTCTAGTAAAATAAATAAATAAATAATAATAATAAAATTAGACAATGAAGTGAAAAATATATTTAAAAAAAAGCCCTTGATGTCCAAACTAAAGCAAAATAAAACTCATTATATCCTGATGGTGACATTTTAAGGTCTGGTGTTACCTCAATGGTAGACATAGCCGAGGGAAATCGTCCTCTCACAGTCAACCCGTTTCAGCCGGTAACATCAGAGCTGAGCCTGAGGCATACAGCTGCAGCCAGAACTGGCCAAAAACCTGGTAAGAAAGAACATTTATGCATTATTGGAATTAAAGAAAAACACAATGCTATTTCCAAACAATAAAATAAACACTAAGCATATAGTTGACTTCAATGCTAATTCCTAAAAAGTTGTTTTTAGTAAGACTGACGTAGAGAAAATTTACTCAAATTTAAACAATGACTCAAAATTAGACCTACCAAGCATATCAGCAAACACAGTTTAGCAGCAAATACAGTTCAAACACACACACACTTTCAAAGGGGAAGTGGCGGCTGTAGATTTTCCGATGCCTCAGACAGGAAGATGGGCTGAGCAGCAAGCAGGCTTGCAAAAAGACTGTTCAAGCGTTACTTTTACATTTTCTGCTATTTTCCCGGTTTAATCTGTACATCCACTTTGAGACCGTTGCTGGTATTTACATTTATAAAATGTGAAATTAAATTTAAAACTATTTATTGTGTTGTAGCCTACTACAGATAAACCTGCTCCCAAAAATAAATCAAGCTATAGTTTGTCACTCAGATTCTTCTAGTCCACAACATGGATTTACTCTGCGAGACTAGGTATCTTCACGTTAACATCAGTTTAAATAAAACACTGCTGTTGCACAAATAAAAATATATTAAAAATGAACATACACAACAGCTTGAAAATTGAGAACACCAGAAAATAGAAACGAGAAGTAAAAAAAAAAAAAAAAACTTTTCACTTTCGTGGTTACGGGAAATATGAATCGCAAAGTTATTATTGCTCTTTTTCCACTATAAAAAGTGTTGTCGGTAGAAGAAACTTCTAAACTGAACTTGAACTTAAAACAAATGACACATGCCAGCCTGCAATCCTCATATATAACTCTCATGGGAACCAATTAGCTGGCAGTTAGGGACGATTTCTCATGGGAAATAAATTGCACCTGGAATCAGAAACCAAATGTACCTGAAGTATTTCTGCACTACATTAGAAGTGAACAACCGAACAGTTGGTTGGAGGTGGAAATCTAACCAATTATCTATTTTTAAAAGTCTAGATAAAATGGCATTCGCAACCTGTTTTACTTCTGTAATGTATTTAATATATTTCCACAAGAATATTAGCCCATTGGAATGGTTAAGAAAGTAAATTAATAAAGTAATAAGTAATATACCCCATAAGTGGATCACATGACCGTTTTGAGTGGGTCATGGAGTGTGTAGTCAAAGAAACAACAACAGCCATAACAAAAGCCGTTTCTAAATGTTTTTCTCATGCGAGACTTTTATTTTGAAAGATGCGCGTGAAACCTGTTGACTCTTCTGTCAAACGCATTTTTAAGTAAACTGTGTCTGACAAAAACACGTTGCCTGATTTAGTATCTTCTCTCAGTCTATAAATTGGTGTCATTATTCTAACATTATTTTCATAACGCGTTACTAAATAAAAAGTCTCAATTGTGCATGCAACGTCATAGTTGTCAATTAGTAAGTCACCAAAACGTACCATTAATTATTATACCATGGTAACTGAAGTTTCTGCATTGCTATTTTTTTTATGTTTTTGATGACTGTGGCTCATACCAACTTACTAACTTTAATGTATTAACAACAACTAGTTTGGGAGTGCTATTTAATATCCTTACCTTATATTGTTTATTCATCAGTGTTAGTGATATTCTTACAATTATGTGTATGTTAAGTGTGTGCGTGTTTATATTTTTGAGAAATAAATTAGCTTGGTTCACATTTTTACAAATGGGAAAATGTGGGACCCATGGCAAAACCAGTTGACAACCACTACTTTAAAGGCATTTAAGATTGTTTTGATACTGATAGCAGTTATACGCGACTGTTTCCTGTCATTCTTTGTGTGTAACAGTAAATTCACACTGGTTCAATCCTCCCACTTCATTTTCACAAGAAGCGCAGTGCATGCGGTACGCTTGTGAACTAGATATGATATGACACTGAGCGCCTTGACCTCATTAATATGTCAACCAATGCTGACTGCCACTCTGTTCAATGCAAAGTAGCTCTGGCATAAAAGCTGCAGCAGGCCCCACAACATGAAGTCACTTCCTGTCTGAGATGCCGAGACTAAAACTGTCTTCCTGTATTGGCACGAAGGCATTGCTGGGTGATGAGCACTACGGGTTGAAGGGTGCTGGCTAGAGCAGCAGACGGTAAAAGGGGCGCCAACAGCGGCGCAATCCACAGAAGCCCATACAGTGAGGATATAACACACTTCCTTTTAAAAACACAGTCTTCCCCTGCTGCTCTGACTACCTAATTTTATACTTGCCTCTAACAGGAATAGCTTGAATTATGTAAAGGGAGGAAACCGATTGTCATTGTAGTGGCTTGCCATTTCAAATACGTCTGTTTTCGCCTTTATGGTTATTTTTCAAAATGCCTGAGTGCTGGTACAATTAAAGCACTCATTTTTCGGGGCAGGAAAAAATAGTTTTATTCGTGTCTTAGATCAGGGGTCTTCAACTTCTTTCAGGCCAAGAACCCCTTGATGAAGGACATGGAGTAAGCTACATATTGCATAAGTTTGAGTGTTGCATTTTAAGAAATAAACAAAAACACTACACAAAACAAGCAAGCAAAAAACTAAAAGGTGGGGGAAAAAAAGCATTTTAGGAAAAACAAAAAAAAAAAAAAAAAAAGAGGGAAAAATGCGCCAATGCATTTTAAGAAAAAAAAAACATACTACAAAAAAAAAAAAAAAAAAAAAAAAAAAAAAAAAATTTGGGGGAAAAATGCACTAATGCATCTTAAGAAAAAAAAAGGAAAGAAAACCAAACAAAAAGAAAAAAAAAATTACAAAAACATACAAAAAGGTGGGGGGGAAAAAATGCACCAATGCATTAAGAAGAAAAAAACCCTACAAAAATGTGGGGGAAAATGCACTAATGCATCTTAAGAAAAAACAAAAACCAAACAAATAGAAAACAAATTAAAAAAAAAATAATACAAAAAACAAACAAACAAAAAGGAGGGGGGAAATGCACCAATGCACTAATCTGTGCAATAAAACAATGCCACAAGTTGTGTGCAATAAATAGCAGGAAGACATTTTGTTTCAATATTACTAACCGCCTCTCTTTACCACACTTGCCAAGTAAAGCAAAAAAACTATTAATATCACATTCTCATAATGCCACTTGTTTGGCACTTGAAGCAACCCATACTTAAGACATTTTATTAGTGTTGTTTGCCAAGGCATGCATCAATATTACTATCAGATGTACTTGTGTGAGATATTTAAACCTTTAACCTCAAGTAATCAGTCTTTCACAACGTTAGCATATCATTTATATTTATCTTTATATTTCTAGATAGTTGCTAGGGTGTTGTTAGGGTCTTCTGGGATCAACCATCAATCATTTATGTGCTTTATTTAAATGTTAAAAGTGTCTAATGTGAGTATGAATATCATTTTGTATTTCTTTTATAGCCAAACTGAAGGCAACAATGGACAATTCACCAGATCTTCAAAATAAATGAAAGGAAACAAGAACGTTCAAAATGTCAACTCAATGTGAACAGACAAGTGTATTCTATGGCAAAAATTATTTCAGAAACTCAGTATGTATTTTTAATCATGTTAAAATGGTATAATATTCCTAAATTTGATTATGTACTTATCAATTTCGTTGCGAGTGCCGGGAGCTTGCAGAGAGAGCCCACCCAATGCGCTCTTCTGATTGGCTGTGATTTTTGATTGACTTTATCGCTTCTCATAGTCGCGTCACATCTGGTGTGAACAGACAAATTGTTTGTCACTAGAATCTTATCGCATCTGGTTAAGACATGGTGTCGGGCAAAATTATGATTTCAGGCCGAGTTATGCAGTTATGTACCTGAAATCATAATTTTGCCCGATGGTTGATCACAGAAGACCCTAACAACACCCTAGCAACCATCTAGAATTATAAAGATAAATGTAAATGCTATGCTAACCCTGTGAAAGAATGTGAAGTGACAGATCTCTCCGGCTTGCGTTAAATGATTTGACTGCCGTACTGACACTAAGCTGTGGAAATCGTCCAGATGGTGTTGTTGAGTTCACATTCACCCTAAACAACCTTAAAAGCCAGGAAGAGAATGATGCAATCATGTGAAAACACCTAAAGGCGATGCACACACAGATAAAATGTGTGCCACATCAAAAAAGCAGGATACTGCCAATTCTAAACACACAAAAATTGCTCATCTAATAAACAAGAAGCTGACATTCAAAGAGGAATGCATTCACCAATCAAAATCAATGAGGCTTTTCTGTGATCAGCAACAATTTTGGGGTGTGCCTTGGCAAATCCCTTGTTACAAATGATATCATTGTTTAGGGATTGCATCGGCAGGGCTACGCCTTGCACAAGAGGACTTTTCATTCCTTGAGTATCTAAAAACTTGCAGCAGATATTTGGAGGCCAACAGGCAGCTCCCTGCCACTGAATCCAGGCAACTCTGGTTGCTCAAAGATGAAGGGGACTGCGGAAGTTTCCAGAGGGTATGACGTAGAACCAAAGCCATTCCTTTTATTCACAGACTTCGACAAAAGCATCTTTGTATGCCAGAAGTGGACACTTCAACCCGGTTCTATCTAGGTTTGGTCTAATGGACATCGAATTTTTAAGGGCAACACAAGAATCCTTAAGAAACTTACATAAGAAATTGATAAAAGGTGTTGAGTGACTTGATCAAGACTATGACAAACCAAAATTCTACACCAATTAGGGTTAGTTCATCCAAAACTGAAAATTCTGTCACTCTTTATTCAACAATTTCTTCTCTCTCACGTCAATCTCCTACGCTGTTTACGTAGTGAACGCAGGGCAGCGCTTCCAGGTTCTACGTCCGAAAGCCATCTCATTATTGGCCGACGCTGTTCATGTGAGTAGCACGACATATGCGTTTGATGCTGACGCAGGAACTGGCCAATGAGTCGATGTTCTGACGTAGAACACGGAAGCTCTGCACTGTGTTCACTACATCACCAGCGTAGGAAATTGACATGAGAGAGAAGAAATTGTTGAATAAAGTCATTGGGTCTCATTCATGAAACACTGGTAAATATACGAGCAAATATGCGAGTGATTTGCGCGTAAAGAGACCTTCCCGAAAACTCTTCTCCTGATCCACAAATACTTTGTAAACGTCAGAAGTGATAGTGAAATGTGTGTGTGCGTTAATGAATTCCAATCAGTCGTAAATGGGACGCGCATGCACGCTCATTCTCAATTACCATAAATCCCGCCCATTAAATCCGACTGACAACTATATATGGGCATCATATTATGACACCAATCGAAGGATTTTGGCCATTTTATAGGAAATAATTTCCATAACAATTAAGGGGCCATTAGTTTGCCCAGCCCTATTGAAATCAATTAATTATTTGATTAAAGTGCTCCGTTTGCAGATGCTATTACTGGCTCTCACAATAAAAGTAAAAAGAAAAAAACGTATGTAATTACTATATATAATATTTTTTCAAAATGCTGTGTAAATATGTACCCTATTAAGGTGAAATAAAATGCAGCCTTGTTAATGAGCAAAACGTTTGTATGTTAAACGCACTATTTACACGTGGCTGGGAGCAGGTGTAGATTTCTTTCGTACCAACTAACATTTGGAAAAAAATTATATTTTAATGAATCCGAAAATTTACGCCAGAACCACTTTACACACAATTTACACAAAAATTCATTCTGCTCGTGTTTCATGAATGAGACCCATTATTTTTGTTCCGTTTTCACGCACAAAAAGTATTCTCGTCGCTTCATAACATTACGGCTGAACCACTGCAGTCACATGGACTATTTTAACAATGTCTTTCGTTGAATAAAGTCGTTATTTTTGTTTGTTTCTTTGCGCACAAAAAGTATTCTCGTCACTTCATAACATTAAGGTTGAACCACTGTAGTCACATGAACTGTTTTAAATATGCGTTTACTACCTTTCTGGGCCTTTAAAGTGGTAATTGCATTGCAGTCTATCGGAGACCAGAAAGCACACAGATTTCATCAAAATTATCTTAATTTCTGTTTCAAAGATGAACGAAGGTCTTACTGGTATGGAATGAAATGAGGGTGAGTAATTAATGACTATACATTGATGACTTTTCCAGGCCAACTTTTCCCCTCACATTTCCAAATTTTTTATGATTGTTCTGTTCTTCTTCGTGGCTCAGCTCTGAAAATAGGCCTTCAGGCTATTAAAGCCAAAAGCCTTTGAATGTTGCTCAAAACACAGTGACTGTGATTTATTCTGTCATGTTCAAAGTAAAGCACGTGTGAGACCAGTAGTGAGACTCTGTAGGGGAGTCATGACAGTTGCCTCCAGGCTACACGAGGAACCAGGAAACCAGCTTCAATGAGAGAGAACAGAGACGTGATGTGCCCGGAGATAGAGCGGATTCCAGCCTCGCAGCCTTTCATCCCTTAAATCCATCTACTTCACATCCTCTTACAAATCATCAGATCACTTACAAGCATGCACAATTACTACTATAGGTCAGTGTACGACCTTACACAAACGTTTGGATGCTCTTCGATTCTCCCTTTCAACCACAAATGGGGCATCTTTCAGCATGTTAATTTAATGAGTACAGTCAGTGTGTTTCAGGAGGGCCGTTGAGATATGCGCTCTAATTTTAGATTCGTTATGAAGTGCTAATGTGTCAGGGTGTGTGTACCCATGAAAATTTCAGAGGGAAAAACTCAATATCAAGTATTCATTTGCGTACATTCGCCTTCATGCATTCTTCAAGGTTCTTCAGAAAGTCTTTGTTTAACAAAAGGCTTTAGTCTGTAGTTATGATATGGATATGACAGTTACAGTACAGTACAGTACTAGCACAGATGGGTTAAATAGGTTAGCTAGACGGAAAAATAAACAAGAGGTGTTATATCATTCAACGAAATATCCTGATATCACCAAAAATGAGAAAAAAAAAAAAGGAAAATTCCATTTTTTTTTACTTATTTTATTATTATTATTACAGTACCATGGTAATGACATGAAAATAATTAAATATAAATATGATTATCATATATATATATTAGGAATGCACTGATAGGACTTTTTTGGCCGACACAATACCGATTTTAAACAACTATTGGTCATTTGCTCAAAAACGCATGCATTGAGGTATAAAATAATTTCTATTGAACATGAAACATTGAACATTCAACATAAATACATCACAACAAAGATGCATATGAAATAAACAGTGCTTTTCAGGTAGGTCTAACAGTAGTTTTCAGGTACAGAAATAAGTAATCAAATGTAAAATGTATAAATGAAATATAAATTAATCCTTATTAAAAGTTACATAAGTTATTTAGCCAAGAATAGTGAGTGATCGTTTTTTGTCTTTTGTTGTTTGTTTAACATTAAAACAGACAGCAGCGCTGCAGGTTTTTTAGGCTACTGTCACTTTAAGAGCTGCACGGATCCAATATACTGGTACACAAGCATTTTATTTCTCAACTGATTACATTCATTTAAGACATAACCGACGAGGTTTACTCGCCAAAATGGGCATTTTGATATGTGAATTAGAAGAAGTGAAAGAGAACTCAATTCAGTATTTGCACGCAGTTTAAAGCGCGGCTTTCCAGGCTTGCGCTATGGATGTGCGCGCTCACAAAACATCTAACACAGTGAGTTCTCTTTTGTGTCTTCTTGAGCTTGAATATTTAAATTGTTATAGTAATAGTATAGTGATATAGTAATTATTTTACCCATAGAAAAACGCTGGATTATGTAACGCAGTTAATTAACCAACCGTCGGTTTCTTGTATCGATCTTTTTTATGCTATACCCGTTATGCCGATTGATCAAAAATAGGCAGATAAATATCATCGGTGCATCTCTAGTGCATATCCACAGTAACCTACACCACCGTAGTACTTTTTTGTAAAGGCATTTGTTATTGTTATTGAATGTGTGTGAGAAGATGAAGAAAAGCAGCATTATGGAATGTGAATTTCTTAACTTTTACTATCAGCGCACTGGGGCAAGATTCAACAAGTTGAGAGATTCTGACCTCAGGTATTCTGCTCACCACACCCCCCAAACTATATTCAGCACATCACCTTATGACACAATCATTTCGTTATATGTTTTTAGAAGCTGACAAGACCAAACTAAGCACAGACACAACCATGATGTTATCATCTCATCTCTTTAAGTTTAAAAAAGGATTGAATTTTAGTTGAATTGATACTTCATATTAGAGCCCATGTCATTTATTCTTAATAATTGCAATAACCAGGGACATGCACGGGGAGGGGGGTGGTTGGCCCGGAGCTAGAGCCACTGCCCCTTATAATTACATATTCAAGTAAATGTTATTTTAGTAATAATAATCAGTTTCACATCCGATTAGACAGTAACACTGACTGACACTGAGATGTTCATCACCACTAAGAAATGCATGTCATTATTATTCATGCACAAAATTCCACTGCAATGGAAGACAAAGCGTTCCTCAGGGAAACGCAGTGTGAAAGAATAATCCTTTTCATTCTGAAATATTAAATATGAATTTTGCTTTTCATTAAAAAAAAAAAATACAAATTATACCTAAAATATATAAATATAACCTTAAAATTATATTATGAACAAGGAAAAGTGAGATTACAGCACACTCTAATGGCAATTTGTAAGTTTTGGTACATCTTATTTGTATGTTTTAGTACGATCTGCTTAGGTTTAGGGGTGGGCCTTCATGCTTTTTTAAATTGTACCTTGTAAAACAGTTACATTTGGAGATTTTCACAAATGCAAATACAACAAGACCAAAAACCACCCCAGTAAATGAGGGTCACACAGGGCGTATATCATTAGCCTTCATAATTACTCCCAGTTATTTCCTTCTGTTGGCTTTTTAAGATCCACACCAGCCAGCATCATGGCAGGGAGCGTCTCTCACCAGCTTGACCCTGCAAACTCTCTCCCCTCTGGGCAGTGCTGCTCCTACAGCTCGCTTTGATGCTTAATTACACTGCTCTGTCATCTACCGACAAGCCACTGTGACAGTAGGGAGCTCTACAACCAAACACAACTATGATGACTTCAATTTAGGTTGGTTCCTCTAACAGAAGACTACAAATGCACTACATTTATAGTCAGTTTTGCATCTGTGCAGCGTCCGTCCCCTGCACAGTTCAGGACAGTAATGAGCGACATCAGTATCACATGTCAGGAAGTGCTGACTTTGAACTGAGCAGTATATTAGAATAAGGAAATAGCACGACTGCTGTTGACAAAATGTGCAGAAAAGCAATGTTCTCAAGCAGTACACCACAAAATGCCTTTCTGTGCAAGTAAAAAGCACAGCAGTTTAGCAGCAGGGGAAACCCCATTGAAAATGGCAGAGCTGAGTAGTTCAGATATACAGAAAGATTTTAACTCTGACAGACAATTCAAGATGCAGTGAAGCCTGACTGAGGAGGCCTTGCAGGTGTGAATTAAAAAGGAACTAAACAGGAAGTGCCGTTTTGATGCTCTTCAAAGAAGAGGCTCTGCTTTTAACAGGCATCTGTGCAACAACAAGGGCATTTGAGGCAATTTTAAGCACCGAAGAATGAACTAATGAGGGCAGAAACAGACATATGATGATGGCAAAAGCAACATTGTGCAACAGCTGCCCAGTTAAAAGAACAAAAAACAAAACAAAAAAAATGGTGTCATTTATTCAAACTTCATGTCGTTCCAAACCTGTATGAACGCAAAAGGGAATTTTTTTATGAAGAATATATTAGGAACTCGGGCTGACAAGCCCCAAAAAGGACACAAAAGCACCATAAAAGTACCGTAATGAGTTCAGCACTGTGTTCCAACCCTTATGACTTTTTGTGGGAGGATCATACTGAAATCTAAGTCAATATTCACTGAAAATCTTCCCATCCTCAGCAGCTTTCGGATCGAATAACTATTAGACATCGCTGTTAGTAAAAAGCACTATTATAGTTCATTAATATTTTGTATTAGTTTTTATTTTCCATTTTAGTTACATTTTTAGTCATTTTGTTGTGCGTTCTTGTCAAGTTTTTCATCCTTTTTTTTTTTTTTTAAATATCTATATAGTTTTTTTTAATTATTTTTTATTTCAGTTTTAGTTAAAATATAAAATATTTTTAAAAATATATTTTATTCCAGTTAAATGTTTATTTTATTTTATTTCATTTCAAATACTGAAATGTTTATATGGTTTTAGTTACAGTTAACTGTATTTTTATATTTTCCATTTTTATTTCAGTTAAATTTTAGTAATTTTGTTGTGCGTTCGTCGTTTTTCATCCTTTAAAAAAATAAATAATACAAATTATTATTATTTTTTTTAAATTAATTTTAGTTCAGTTTTAGTTCTTTTAGTCCATCCAAGTTAACCTAAACGAAAATCAGAAATTTTGCCTTGGCAACTGGATAAATTTTTTTTTTAATACATTTATTTCAATAAATGTTTATTTTATTTCAAGTACTAAAATGTTTTTATGGTTTTAGTTTCAGTTAACTGTAATAACCCTGGTAAAACGACAACTACCAATACCACTTTGTGGCATCAACACACCAATTTTTTGTAGTAAAAAAAAAAAACATTTTTCACGCGCATTTCAGAGCTTCACCGGCGACCACTTGAATATTGCGCACTGGATGCATGGACTATTGATATAACACTTTTACTTTTTATCATAAATTTGACATAGGCAGTCCTCATTCACTTTCATTATGGGAGAAACAAAAATGGCCTGGATATTCTTCTTCTTGTTTATTTTCTTTTTTTAAATAGAAAAATCCTAAACAATCAAACAAAGAAACAAATAGTAAAAACATGACTGATAATTTTAATTATTTAGGGAACTGTTCCTTTAAAATCTGCACTTTAGAGGGAGGAAGTGACCTTTGGATTTCAACCTTTCTAAACCCATCTCATTAATATTAATGAAGGCAAAAACACACTGAAGCCTTTCTGCTATGATTTGAATAACTGCCCTTTTAGCATGGGAATTTTTTCTCTTTGAACATATCACATAAACATTCTAGCTTTGGTTACAAATGGCGTCCCATATAACAGCTCAAACACATGAGTGTCCACAACCAAAACCCCAGTTCAATTATTTACAGCCCAGGCCCACATTCAGATGTTGTTATTAAACATTCAAGGGGAACCATGACAACATAACAACCCCAGAATGATGCTGATGGGGAACAGCACTGCTGGTCCAATCAGGACTGGAAAGGAGACAATGCATCTCAAACTGGGATTAGTCCATTATGCCATCCAATGCATTCTGGCGACCAAACTTACACGCATGATTTATTGAAGATGATTAAAATAAACACGATGGTCCTTCAAAGACACGTTTTGTCTCGTGCAGCAGCCTCAAGTGGCTCTTATTTAGACAGCTGTGAAACAGACCCTTCGCATTCAGATTCACAAACACAATGCGCCCATTCTTAGACATGCAGAAAGCAGAAAGGTGGTCAGATCAAGCTATACTATTGACTGGCGTAATGAAATACATAACATTACCTATGTGTTCCCTAGATGATGGTGTCCAAATGCCTTAAAGTTAAAGATGTTTTGTCCACTTAGTCCATGTGAGGTCAAACCTACCAGAATGTATCAACAGAAGATACAGACGTGGTCATTCACACATTCAGCAAAAACAGATCTTCCAGAGAGCTTTCCTCTCACATCAATGCAGAGCAGACAAAAGATGATCCGTGCATACAAATATAACGTTAACGTTACCCCCCAAAAACCGTTAAGACAGCGGCGGTTGAATGCGCTTCAAATATAAAAACACAGCGCGTGTAACGGTACGAAAACAAACGGTTCAGCCAAAAAAACACAACTGTTGCGGCATATTACTAACCAAGGAAGTCGACAAATGGTAAGCCGCCTGAAGCGAACCGTTTTTAAGCGTTACGGAAGCGCAGCACACCCAGAGACTACCGCTGTCTTTTACACACAGGCCCTTGAAAAGGAAACGCACTTCTTCAGACAGCCCAGTGAATAGTGCGCATGCGTCGTCTACTACTACGACGAAGGGTTGACTTATGAATATTAATCAGGTGGTGAGATGTGATTTGCTGAAAGCCAGTCCGCTGGCGAATTAACGAACGCTGCTATGATAATCGTTAATATTAATGAGACGCAAAACTGGACGCTACAGGAAGGTTACCAAGCAACGTCAGCATGAGCTAATTAATATTCATAATCTAGGCCTTTTCCGTGCTAGGATTCGTGCGTTCGGAGACTGGAGCGACAGCTCGTGATTTTTAAGAGAATGACATGTAATATTTAAAAATTAAAAATAAACATAAGTAGGTTGGTGGTATTGTAATATTTATGGTATTTGGTAAAGAGATTAAAATAATTGCAAAGAGAGCCACTGCGCGTTATTTCCATTCTCTTTATTTATTCAGTCCTTACAATTCAAGGTTGACAATATTAAGCATGTAAGGTTTCCAGTGATATCAGAATTATGCTGAACAGATGTGTCACTAATTCACAATTAATGGTAATGATGCTGTTGTCTAAACCAGTTTGTTGCTTTGTACAACAGGTGCAGAGATAAATGATAAAATTACGCAACGCCAACAACCTTTATCTCATGCTTTTGTAAAGAAAAAGACAAGAATGGAAAAAAAGAATGGAAAGTAACTTTCAACTTTTGATAATGAACAAAACCTCTCGGAACCTTCAGAAACGTATTCGACGATGACACAAATGAGCATCACCAGATAACAAAACGTCTTCACTTTTTTTTTTTTTTTTAATTGCTCAACATAGTTTGGTCATAGTTTTTTAGAAGCAAACTCCTACAGAGGAATGATTTAAACTGCATTTTAACATACATCTAAGCACATGTAGTGCTTAGGTATCAAATAATAATAAATTGAATATTACAATTGGCCTCTGCAGCAGATTTTTTTTGCAAACTTAAGTTTTCAAAAAAAAAAAAAAAAAAAAAAAGTACAGCAGTAATATTTTTAATCTCAAGTAACAAGTCATAAAGACCAGCAAATGAATTTAGCAACACTTAGTGCTGGATTTGCTTGGTAACTGCTGTATAATAATTAGATATACATGTTCTCCTATCTGTATTCATCTACTATAAGATGGACCTGTGTTCTCACAACATGGACAGTGCAATCTCATTAACTAACTTATTAATGCTTTCAATAATTGCCTTTTTTCATTCAGTCTTTAAGCTAATTTCAAGCTCTTCAACAGTCGCACCAGTGACCTTACAGATGCAAACATCAACAGAAAAAGCTCAAAGAAAGCCCAAATTCACATTTAATTTTTTCCCAGGACTGAGAATAGCTGATGTGTAAGGTCTGTTGGTTTCTAGTTTATCTAAACACTTATGACAAGCAAAATGAGACATCTGTGCTGGTCAATTTTAGTGAAGTCACCCCTAGATTGTACATAGCTTAACCAAAAAAAAAAAAGACAAGAAGTGAATAATGACCATTAAGCCTAAACCATGAATGTGGCTTATGAACAGAAAACAGATAAAAACAGTCATTCAGCAGAAGAAAACAATGCGGGAGAAGGAAGAAACAAAATATAAAGCTTTAAAAAAAGAAGTCTTATGAAAGCAGTACATTATGACTGGTGTCAGCTGTGAAAGTTCATTATTGTCGCATATGGATCCTGAATAGTAAGTGCCTCTTATTTTACTTTGAAGGCATATGATAATCTGCAGGTGCAAACAAAAATTTCTTTGTCTTTTATCAGTGCTTTTGAAAAACTCACCATTCATTACCCAAAAGTACCGAGTGAGCAGCACACACTGACTTTTTGCTCTGTAATGGGTTTGTGCGCACAATAATACAACCTATAATAAAATCACAAATCGATTGCAGCAAGCAGGTTTATTGCAACGCATGGAGCATCTCTCTTAATAAAAGACCCTTGTTTGATGTAACCAAACAAGCAATGCCGACTCCATCTGAAACCCTTTTAAAGCAGGATCTAATGAGCTGCTTATTACTTTAAGCACTAAGAACGGAAACAAAAAGGAAATGAGGTAAAGCACAGCAATGAATATTAGCGTGAGAAAATTGGTGGCATTGGCCAATGACTGTTTAAAATGATCAGCAATGGCCCAATGGCAACCAGTATCACAAACAGTTTTAGTACACTTACCTTACCATTCAAGTGTGCAACATTTTATCACTGATAAGAATCCAGTAAATCTGACATATTTACAGCATACTGGGTTTGGTCAACAAAGCAAATAACGCTTTGACATTTTTGCAAGCAATAAACTGCCTCAATTTCAGTGCCTATAACACTGACTTTGATCAATCTGGCACGAATAGAAAAAAAAAAAGGGCGGAAAAAGGCAAAACCCTCATCTAATGCATGTTTTTTTTATACGAGTCGGTCAAAATCAGAACATCTGACTATAAACTAAAAGCAAATTATTCTATTTGAGAGGCTGAAAGTAACAAAATAAGATTCAAACATGCCATAAGACCAATTAAGTAGTATTAAGTGTGAGCCAGTTTTTATGTTTTTGTGGAATACCTGCATAATTTATTAATTGGTTATGAATGTTGTTTCATCTAAAAAATATCAGCCTTGCATATTAAAGCAGCTGTGTGGAAGATTATTGTAAGAATGGTGAGTATACTGATATTGGTTCCACTTTTAACATCAGGTTTGTCATAAGAGCTGGTATCGTTTTCCATCACTTCCCTTTGATGGGAATCATCACAGAAGTAGAGAAGAATTTGAGAAAAAAAAAAAAAAAAAGAAAAAAAAGACTGAGAAGTTCCAGTTCTGCTGCAACATTCAAACCGACGTCCGTTCATTCATAAAATCTTTAAGGCAGGTTCAGTGAGCCTTGACCGTGAAGGTCAACGGCTTATTCGGAGTGCAGCGGGATGACGAATTTACATCCGAAGGGGGAGTGGTATTTGATCCCCACTTCTTGGAATACCTGTCGGGGAATGCCGATGTCACATAGGTAGACTCGGCCGGCGCCCTCGGACAGAGGCAGCGGGAGGCCCAGGGAAAGTGACCATTTGGCTTCCACAGCATGCGCCTGTCCACTTACTGGAGGGTCGATGCTCAGGACGGGGGCTCGGTTCTGGTTGGCCCAGTCGGCGGCGGCCTTGTACCAGGGTTGGTCCCTCAAGAATCCGTTTTCATGCGAGTCCAGGCAGTTTATGACCAGGTCGACTGGCGTCTCGGGCAAGTCTGAGGGCGAAACGACATTTTGTTTGAGATGAGTGGATGATTAGACTAAGGGTTAATGGTGTAGTTTAACTTATAACACATTTTAAAGTAATTTCTAATTCACATCTTCATTGACTTTCATTGGTGTTCTGGTTATTATGTAAGGAGGGTGGGTGGATGCAAAGTAAATGTGTTCTTGCAATTCAGAGTGGAAGTTTCCGAGACTTCCAAGCCCATCTAAACAAAGCATTCAGGTGGGTGTATTAGGAACGTATGAGATACAGAAACCATGCTAAAGGTTTCATGCACCAAATGTGTTGATGGAAACAGATCTTTGAGTAAAAAAACCCACCTGGATTACACCTGGTGATCCAATCATAAGTACTTAGATCTGGTATGAATAAGGGTGAATAAGAATAAGATTTTGCCCAATGTTGCTCTTTAATGTTGTTCATATTCTTTCATATGATTAGGGATGCACAATATTAAAAGTCTGGATAATTACCATTTTGAAGGATTAGTTCACTTTAAAATGAAAATTACCTCAAGCTTTACTCACCCTCAAGCCATCCTAGGTGTATATGATTTTTTTTATTCTTTCTGATGAACACAATCGGAGTTATATTAATAAATATCTTGATGTATCCAAATTTTATAATGTCAGTGAATGGGAAACAACAAGTATGAAGCTCAAGAAAGTGTATCCATCCATTATAAACGTACTCCACACAGCTCCGGGGGTTAATAAAGGCCTTCTGAAGCAAAGTGATGTGTTTGTGTAAGAAAACCATCCATATTTAACAAGTTATAAAGTAAAATATCTAGCTTCCACCAGATTGCCTTTCGTAAGACCTCCGTTCATCTTCAGAACACAGTTTAAGATATTCTAGATTTAGTCCGAGAGCTTTCTGTCCCTCCATTGAAAATGTATGTACGGTATACTGTCCATGTCCAGAAAGGTAATAAAAAACATCATCAAAGTAGTCCATGTGACATCAGTGGGTTAGTTAGGTAAGTTTTTGAAGCATCGAAAATACATTTTGGTCCAAAAATAACAAAAACTACGACTTTATTCAGCATTGTATTCTCTTCCAGAATTCTTTCCACTGAATTGATTCCATTGAATTGATTCCATTGAATCCTTTCATCTGTTGGCGTTGGTAATGCACTTTTACGTCATTGTTTTTGGTGATTAGGACAGCCGCGGCATGCACACTTACGCACCATTTAAAAAAATATAGCAATACCAAAATACAAACAATGTAGAATAGCTTGAATACAGCATGCGTCTCCCTCAGACTGTTAAACGAAGCTCGGGCGCACCGGATAACACGTCAGCAGCGTCTTACATCAGCAGCGTCACTGCGGAGTCGTGAACCACACTCCGGAGCAGAAGGGGGCGGTAATGCACCAATAAGCTGGATGCCAACCGCCGTAAAACAGGAAAGAAGAAGAAGAAGCGGAGTCGTGAACACGGATTGACAACAGACCCGGAAGAGAATACAATGCTGAATAAAGTCGTAGATTTTGTTATTTTTGGACCAAAATGTATTTTCAATGCTTCAAAATGTTGCGGATGTCCTAATCGCCAAAAACAACCAAGGCGACGTAAAAATGCATTACCAACGCTGACAGATGAAAGGATTCAATTGAGTCAATTCAATGGAATCAATTCAATGGAATCAATTCAATGGAATCAATTCAATGGAATCAATTCAATGGAATCAATTCAATGGAATCAATTCAATGGAATCAATTCAATGGAAAGGATTCTGGAAGAGAATACAATGCTGAATAAAGTCGTAGTTTTTGTTATTTTAACCAAAATGTATTTTCGATGCTTCAACAAATTCTAACTAACCCACTGATGTCACATGGACTACTTTGATGATGTTTTTTATTACCTTTCTGGACATGGACAGTCTACCGTACAAACACTTTCAATGGAGGGACAGAAAGCTCTCGGACTAAATCTAAAATATCTTAAACTGTGTTCTGAAGATGAACGGAGGTCTTACAGGTTTGGAACGACATGAGGGTGAGTCATTAATTTTGGGTGAACTAACCCTTTAAGAAGAAAGTGTAACGCCTCTTGCAGTTCAAAGCGTATACGCTATGTCCTACGCCTTCCGCATTCAACTTATGAATTCTTTGTAAGTTGAATACAGAAGGCAGTCTGGCGGAAGCTAGATATTTTACTTCATAACTTGTTAAATATGGATTTTTTTTTTTTACACAAATGCATCGCTTCACTTCAGAAGGCCTTGATCAATCTGGCCCCGGAGCCGTGTAGAGTACGTTTACGATGGATGGATACACTTTCTTCAGCTTTATACTCTTCATACTCATACTTCTACATTGGTTCCGTTCACTGCCATTATAAAGTTTGGAACGTGTCAGGATATTTATTAATATTTCTCTGATTGTGTTCATCAGAAAGAAGAAAGTCATATACACCTAGGATGGCTTGAGGGTGAGTAAAGCTTGGGGTAATTTTCATTTTAAAGTAAACTAATGCTTTAAAAGGTGCAGTGTGTAAATTTTAGAGGCATCTGGCATTGAGGTTGCGAATTGCAACCAACGGCTCTGTCCACCGTTCACACCACACTTAGAGAAGCTACGATGGCCGACGCAGGACAAAGATATCGTTGTCTGAGACAGCAGAGAGTAGCCTGTGTGAAGCAATGAGGTTTCTTCTTACTTTCTAAGAAAAGAACGGTCTCTGCTTCTAATAAACCAGATGACTACTACGACTATGTGCGTATTCAACGTAGTGCCGATGCAAGCTGCCTCTTAAAACACCAACGAAGTAGAACAACAACATAATGACGAAACGCTTTCTGTAGAGCAGTTTGTCTGTTTAGGGCTACTGTAGAATCATGCCAGCGCAAAATGGCGACTCAACATCCTCGGAGTATGTAGATAGAAATGGCTGATTCTAAAGTGATAAAAACATAACGGTTCATTATGTAAGGTCTTTATACACAACTGAAAACATATATAGTTATGTATATCATATTGCATTTTTGTCAATAGATCCTCCTAAATATTACACACTGGACCTTTAAGCTGATTATTATTTTCATTGTATGGTTGATAACCGTTAAATAGACAATATTTAAATTCTCTGATACATACGATACTTTAATTTTTGTTGCTAGAGTAGGGATACCTGTATTTTCATTGCATTTGTAATTTTTTTTTAATATAATTATAATTATATATTTTTTTTTAATAATTTAAATACATATATTTAAATAATTTAAATATAGATGTTTCCTTCATTTATTTTTATGCTTAAATGGTTAGTTTACCCAAAAATGAAAATTCTGTCATTAATTACTCACCCTCATGTCGTTCCACACCTATAAGACCTTCATTCATCTTCAGAACACAAATTAAGATATTTTTTGATAAGATCCGGCTCAGTGAGGCCTCCATTGCCAGCAAGGTAATTAACACTTTCAAAGTCCATAAAGCTACTTAAGACATATTTACCCAGTTTCGAAACAAAAGATTCGTAAAGTTTCAAAGCTTCATGAAGCAGTGTTCTGAAATCGCCCATCATTATATTTTGTGGAATAAAGTCGTTATTTAGTTTTTTTGGCGAACAAAAAGTATTCTTGTCGCTTTATAATAATACGGTTGAACCACTGCAGTCACATGAACTGTTTTAAATATGTCTTTAGTAGCTTTCTGGGCATCTGAAAGTGATTTTCATGCTGTCAATGCAGACCTCACTGAACCATCAGATTTTATCAAAAACATCTTAATTTGTGTTCTGAAGATGAATGAAGGTCTTATGAGTGTGGAACGACATGAGGGTGAGTAATTAATGACAGAATTTTCAATTTTGGGTGAACTACGCAGTTTTGAGGTGTGTGCGGCTCATGCGCAATCCACGTGCAGCAGACACAGAAGGAAAAATGAAGCAAGCGTTTTATGTATTCTAAATGTATTGTCTTCAAGCCATGCAATGGATTAGGCTAGCATAATTAACTAAGGGTTCAAAAAACCCTTCAAACAAGTGATTTTACTGAACATAAGAACTACTTACTTGTGTAAACACCACAATTACAGTACATAGAATAAACAAGTCCTGGTTGACGAGTGATGATCTTCCAGCACTGTTTCAGCTGTGCGCTCCTATTCTATGGCGCATGGTAAATCAAGACCTGTCAATCTGAGCGATCAAACCAATCCAAGTGCGCTCCAGCTGTAAAACATTGTCCAACTGTCTAAACAGGGCTCAAAATTTACTTTTTTACTTGATAGCACTGATGCTCAGAACTTCAAAAAGTTAGGAGCACCAGCAAAAATTTAGGAGCACTCACCGAAAATGAAGGAGCATCACAACTACTATATTATATATATATATATATATATATATATATATATATATATATATATATATATATATATATATATATATATACACAAAAGGGTCGATTCTGATATTACCGGTTGCTGTTTTTTTTTTTTCTTTACGCAAATTTATTTGTTGTTCATTTGCTCTATAGCAAGCCAAACTGGTCTAAAAAAAATCAAAAAATATATAGCCATTTGAAATTCGAGGGACCGCTGCATTTTAATTATGATCCATACAAAGATGTAGAGACATGTAACATGAGTAGTTGTGTTTTTTTGTTGTTGTTTTCTATTTAAATTACAGTAAAAACAGAATGGTCTGACTTTAGATTTGTGAAATTATTCTACCTAAGACACACCTGCACAAAACAAAAACAGCAGACGGACTGAATGAAAATGCAAATTCACTCTCCGACAGTAGGTGGCGCTTATGGAACAGCAGCGGTTTCTTTGGGTACTGCTGTACACAAATCAGCGCTGCGTTTATAAATACTACTTTATATGGAGATGAGAGGAAAAGAAAATGGCATCGAAACTTTCCTGAAGACAATCAGTTCCCTTCACGGATACATTCATATAAACCCCACCCCCAATTCAATTCAATTAATCATGATTAGTTAGCTTGCTATGCCTGGTACAGTATTTGCTCCATTTTCTGTTAATGTCCTGTTTACAGATTTACATTTTCACACAAATGACATTTCGGGAAATGATTGCAATGCAGTTTGTGTGCAAGTTCGGAACAGAGATCGGCCAAAATAAAACTAAAAACCGTTTGCCGATCATGTATTTGGAGCAAAAACCATCCGGTTCCGATTTATGGCCTGTTGACCGGTGCATCTCTAGAAAAACGGGTCGCAACACAATAATTATTTGAACCCAAATATATTTTGAGGTTGCGCGGACTAAATTTCGAGAGCATATGTGACCAAAATGGTCGCAATTACGAACCTTGCTACACATCGTCCCTACCCGCTATACTAGGGCTGACTGATATATCGCATCAGATTGTCACACGCATTTCGTCAGTAAAGCCGGTTCCCTGATTACCGCTAAATCGCCATCACCTGCTTTCAAATGGAGCGGCATTTAATAGACAGAGCCGTAGTTCACTAGCCTGACTTCGTCATACTCATATTCTAGGCAGAATGTGAGTCTGATACTGCTCCATTGCACTTGAATTATGGGGCGTGTCTTAACCGAACCAGTAAAAAAACAACAACTCTGCACTCAATTGGATAGACCTACAACCAATCAGAGCAACGCAGTAAGTGACGTATGTTGAACTTGTACTTAAACTTTTGCCGAATCCCGTTGGAAGGACGGCAAACACATCTTTCCCATCGACAAATGCCTTGATTGCGGTTCTTTGTTCATCTTTTAAAATTAATGCGCTGTCGATTTCTTTTATTACAGACGTGAAAGCGGAATCTAAACATCTTACTTCTCCAGCTGCAGTCATCGTTGGTGAAAACCAATTCAACCCAAGCGCTCTTTGATGACGTGGGTGGTTACGTAACCGCAGATAGCCTGTCCATCATCGATTAAAGCCCGCCCTGGCAATTTGATTGGCTCGGCCTTCTGGGAGCCGAGCATAATTGCTCCACAATGGATCGAGTCCAGACCGAACTTCCCGTCCAAAAAATGTTGTGGGCGGGGTTCGGGCTGGCACCCAGGCTAGTAGTTCACTGATAAGCCACGCAATATCGCGTTCAATATCGACGGCGATTCATATCGATATTGAACGCGATATTGCGTAGCTTGTCAGTGAACTGCGGCTCTGTCTATTAAATGCCGCTCCATTTGAAAGCAGGTGATGGCGATTTAGCGGCAATCAGGGAACCGGCTTTACTGACGAAATGCGCGTGACAAAAGCATTCGATATATCGCCCAGCCCTAAGTGAAGCGATGCATTTATGTAAGAAAAACATCCATATTTAACAAGTTATGAAGTAAAATATCTAGCTTCCGCCAGATCACATTTGTGAGTAAAGCTTGGGGTAATTTTCATTTTAAAATAAACTAATCCTTTAAGTAACATAATAACTCAGTAGGTCCCCTGGTAAGGATTTAAGAGGTTAAGGTTAATGATTAATCAATTAACTGATTATGGGAATTTATGTAAATTGACATCCCTAATAAAAACCTATATATTATACCATGCATGATTATTCAATTATTAAGTGCCACACCTTTCACATTAGAAACCAGTTTGCCTCCCGTCTTCCCAAAGAGTGCAAGCTCACTGGTGATGGCCTCCAACATCTTGACGAAGTTTGGCAGGAAAAGGATGACCTCCACTTCATGGTTGGCCAAGTGCCGGCCACAGCTGATGCCCTGAGCGCCCTGGACATGTGGTCCACACAGCAGGGCCACTGTGGGCCGTTGATGCACATTCTTTGGAGTAAGTCTATGAGAAGAACCAGAGCAATGATAACCACACCCTCTGAAGATATTTCTGATTATGCAATTTCTGTTTAAGCCCACAAACCTGTTCGGGCCTCCAAGTAGCGTGAGGGCCATCTGACTCGCGCATACGCCCGTCATCTCAAGCCTGCGCTCCAGTGAGAGACCATGACTTTCTGCTGCAGCTAACAAACGCTTGTGCAACTCGAAAGAGATGCTGGGGACCACCAGCCCCGAGTCTGGGAGAAATATCATGAATTAAGATAAAGGAAGCTACATTTTTAAATAGTTCATGAGGTCAGATTCTTACCAGTGCTGTACTCTTTCGTTACGTTATATGGAACTGTGATCTGTCTGTAGACGACGGGTTTGGCCTCTAGGATGTTCTCATCATGCCGGTAACGTGATGGCGTTTGCTCTCCAGGCGTCCCTCGAGATCTTGCACCATTTCCTCGCCGTTCTGACGACTCGATCTGCGAGAATACTGCAGCCTTGTCGAACAGCGCCAGGTTCCCCTCAAAATCAAAGTCCTCATCGAGAACATCTTCCATGCCATCTCCAAAACATTCATCGTCTTTGTTCTTCATATGACCTCCATTCTTCAGGCCGTTCTTTTTCGGTGTGGCCTGATTTGGACCTCTGCAACTAGATGACCCTATAAAGAAAGAAGTTAAAGTGGGAATTAGTTACTTTCACATACATACACACATATGGGTCATTGTAGTATTAAAAATGAGATTGTGTTTTTATTAAATTAACACTGCTTTTGTCATTTTTTTACAAGATGGACAAAATTTTTCACCAAAAAACATCATTCGGTTAACTAAAATTTCGGTTTTACCGAATGACACTATTGGTTATACCAAATATTTTAGTACAAGTTTTTAAAATATTACAACATTTTCCATGTTTTATAGCGGTTGTACCGAATGACCTGATGTTTCGGGACATGCGTATGAGCGAGTGAAAACATGAATTTTTCAAATGGTTAAAAAAAGGATTTAGTTACTTTTCTTAATGACCATATGGTCCTTTGCAGGTGTCTGAATGATGTCACATCCTGTCACATGATACTGACCGCATGACTTGATCCAAAATGGTCCCTTTATATTGGTTACTCCGAATGACATCAATGAAATTCATTTTTCCGGACATTCTTTCTCATAACAAAGCAACGACTTCTACACATAATTTTAACTGTTTTGCACTATGTTGATATATGATGATATAAAATCATGTCAGAATAAGAAATATATACATTTATTACATTTTAAGATATTTTAATCACAAATTAAATGGCTGAATTGGCCTTTGGACGGTTAAACCAAATGACCTTTTGACACTTCAAAATCTTTAAAATACCTTTATATGTAGCAAAATATAATTAAAACCTTTTAGATTCTTTAAAAGAGATCTAGTTGTACTACATTACATACTTTGGATGTCATATCTTTGTTTTTTATTATTATTAAAAGGTGCCATCGAACGTTTTTTTTTTTTTTACAAGATGTAATATAAGTCTAAGGTGTCCCCTGAATGTGTCTGAAGTTTCAGCCCAAAATACCCCATAGTTTTTTTTTTTATTAATTTTTTTAACTGCCTATTTTGGGGCATCATTAAATATGAGCCGATTTATGCTGCGGCCCCTTTAAATCTCATGCTCTCCGCCCACGGAGCTCATGCTTGCCTTGAACAGCATAAACAAAGTTCACACAGCTAATATAACCCTCAAAATGGATCTTTACAAAGTGTTCGTCATGCATCATGTCTAATCGCGTAAGTATGGTATTTATTTGGATGTTTACATTTGATTCTGAATGAGTTTGATGGTGCTCCGTGGCTAAAGCTAACATTACACACTGTTGGAGAGATTTATAAAGAATGAAGTTGTGTTTATGCATTATACAGACTGCAAGTGTTTAATAATGAAAATAGCGACGGCTCTCTTGTCTCCGTGAATACAGTAAGAAACGATGGTAACTTTAACCACATTTAACAGTACATTAGCAACATGCTAACGAAACATTTAGAAATACAATTTACAAATATCACTAAAAATATCATGCTATCATGAATCATGTCAGTTATTATTGCTCCATCTGCCATTTTTCACTGTTGTTCTTGCTTTCTTACCTAGTCTGATGATTCAGCTTTGCACAGATCCAGACATTAATACTGGATTGTGTAATGGCTTGAACATGGGCTAGCATATGCAAATATTGGGGTCATACATATTAATGATCCCGACTGTTACGTAACAGTCGGTGTTATGTTGAGATTCGCCTGTTTTTTGGATGTCTTTTAAACAAATGAGATTTACATAGTATGTCATTTCCATGTACTGAACTCTTGTTATTCAACTATGCCGAGGTAAATTCAATTTTAAATTCGATGGCACCTTTAAGGACTTTGTGCAAAAATATATATTACACACAAAAGTTATTATTAAGGTTGCGGTTGGGGTAAAAAAAAAAAAACTGCACCTAACTATCACATTTTTTTTTTTTTTTTTTTTTAAATGTATTTATTTATTCCTGATTTTATATAGTTAAAATCTGAAAAATAAGTTTCAAAATCCAATGACACATGAGACTCACAAGAGTTGTGTCTTCGTCTAAAGCCTTTACTTTGGCCAGCCATGTCCATGTGACGTTCACCGTAACTCTTGGAGTAGTGTGGCACCGGAGACAGCCCTCCTTCCTGCAATTTGGGTTCAGTTTTATTAGGTACTGTCACAGGAGCGCTGTTGACTGGGGCGCCACCACCCTTGTCCTTGCGCCCGCCATGCGGCGTCAATGTGGAACTGGAGTCTGGACCATTCTGCTTTGGCGCTTCATTGAAGCTCTTGCGGATCTCAAGGATTTTGAGATCTTTAATGTCCATGGCACTGTGGATTAGAAAGGTGCACTTGTTTAATTGTGTTTGGTATACAAATTCTGATGATCCAGTATTAAATGTTCTATTAAGAATTAGATTTCAGAGTACATATGTGGACTTCAAAATACCACAAAAATGTAGAATATGTCCACTGAGACAAGGTTGTCTATCTTAAAAACATCTTTGAACATCATAAAGGATAAAAAACAGACACTACAATGTCAGACATAGGATTTTAGGATCCTCATTTTATTATTTACCTGAAAGTGACCTCAGGCACAGTGCACTTGACTCCATTGTGGAAGGGATGTCTGAGAGAGATGGTCTGGCTGGTCTGATCTACTGAAGATACTTCTCCTTGATACACTCCTAGAGTTGCTCCACAGTGAATTGAAACAAGACTGCCAACCCAGTCTGATGCCATTCTGACCACCTGAAATGAGATTAAAACATGTTATTCTTTATGAGTTTTATATTAAAACATAACTCATAAAAACGTATTTTTTGTGTGGGAATACATTAATATAAGGATTATTATGGAGGGATAAATCAAGTATCGAACGGTAGATGGGAAGATGCTAATGTTAGCCAGATAGATGTACAGGACGCAACGGCTTTATGAACTACATTTTTCGTCATCGGTTTTATAAAACTAGTAAAATGAGTTCATCACCTGTTGTCAAGTGTAAATCCTTGAAATAATACAGGTAACTATTATATCGTGATAGATTTTGCTGAACTCTTGTGAAGAACTCGACTGCGCGAACGGCTTCTTCTATGATGATTCACTGAGCGAGTATCAGTTTTGAATCTGCGTTTACTGCCACCCACTGGACAACCGCCAAAGTACATTGAGCTGCACTCAGCGCCATCAACGTAAAAATCTTAAATTAAAGGAATAGTTCACCCAAAAATGAAAATAACCCCATGATTTACTCACCCTCAAGCCATCCTAGGTGTATATGACTATCTTCTTTCAGACGAATATAATCAGAGATATATTAAATAATGTCCAGGCTAATCCATGCTTTATAATGGGAGTGGATGGTGGCCCAAATTCTAAAGACAGACAAAATGCACTCATCCATTATAAAAGAACTCCACACAGCTCCAGGGGGTTAATAAAGGCCTTCTGAAACGAAGTGATGCGTTTGTGTAAGAAAAATATCCATATTTTAAACTTTATAAACTGTAATCTCTAACGTCCGCTAGCTGTTGTACGCGCATTCACGACAGCAAAGGAAATCCACGTGAAGAAGCGAATTATTTGACCTATACTCTACATTTTGTTAGTGTTAAAATGCTGATTTCTTGTGAATGTCCGGGTTGCTTCAACAAAGCTAAAGTTCGGATGACTTACGTCTTACGTCATAAGCTGGGACGCCACTCTCTCATCAACGCGCGTATGACAGCTGGTGGAAGTTAGAGATTACAGTTTATACATTTTTAAATATGGATATTTTTCTTACACAAACGCATCGCTTCAGAAGGCCTTTATTAACCCCCCCAGAGCCGTGTGGAGTTCTTTTATAATGGATGAGTGCATTTTTTCTGTCTTTAGAATTTGGGCCACCATCCACTCCCATTATAAAGCATGGATTAGCCTGGACATTATTTAATATAACTCTGATTGTATTCGTCTGAAAGAAGAAAGTCATATACACCTAGGATGGCTTGAGGGTGAGTAAATCATGGGGTAATTTTCATTTTTGGGTGAACTATCCCTTTAAGCAATTATTAATGTTTATTCAAATCTATACTCTTGTTTTATAAATCATAAATATGAAATATTTTTTTATTATATTATTGCATTCTTTTATTGCTATATTATTTCATTATTAAATAATAGCATTTTATAGCCTAATTAATTGTGATTAAAGGTACAATATGTAATAATTTTGTCCTCTAGAGGTCGCTAGAAGCCTATTCAAAACAAAGGTGAGGTTTGATGATGCCAAGTTTTAGAGCAGAATCTTGGGATATGTGGTCTCCATTTCAACGGACGGTGCAAAAGAATAGGGATTGGAGTCTGGAAGAAAACATTCACGGATGCAATTGTTAACATTACTGTAGTATGAAACAGAGCAGGACAAGTGTTGTAGGAGCTGAATGAGGCCGCTGGAGCAATTGCACAACACACGCCTTACGAGCAGCAGAACTTTTATTATGACACAGTCGCCGGCGCCACTTCCGCTTTTCCGGTCATGAGTATGAGGTAACGCAGCTCTGTTTATCATATTAGATACATTTGAGTGTGTTTAAAATGTAATAACGTTACTCTGTGCATTTACTCAGCGGCTGCGAGACACTTGTTTGAGACACACTGCAGTAAGATAGATTGATTTTAAAATATCATATTAATAAACGCTGGATGGCTTGTGTTGATAAATGGCAAGCAATTAATTTTGAAACGTATTGTATGATGGAGAAAATGCTGTAGGCTGCTACTAAAAATAAAGCTGCATCTGATTATGCTATGTTAGCTACTTCACAAAAAAGTGTTTTTCTCTGAGGCATGGTAAAGCATGGTACTCGCAAAAAATCAAGAAAATTAGATTTAAACAATAAGAATAAATGTGTTGAGCTATATAACAACAATTCATTTTCTGTCTATAAATATATCAAAACAGTTGTTCCCTTGTCTAATAAAACATGTAATATATTAAAGCGTCTTTGGTGTTTCTATGGTTTCTACAAAATAAAACCGGAAACCGAGGGAAACGCGGGTATGACGCAATTGACAGGCGACTCCACAAACGTCCCGGAGTCTTGGTTAAAATTGCAATTTTCTCACGATTTACAAATAGTTGCAAACATTTGGGATATTGTAAGTACCCAAGTGAACAAAATATATAACACTGGCCTAGTGGTTTTTGGATATTTTACTGCAAAAATATTACATATTGCACCTTTAATAACGATATTTCTCATTTATAATAAAATTAATATTAAATTAAGCAATATTCGCCACCAGGGGCTTTTGTTTATATTTAAATGGAAATAAATTCTTAATCTGCATATCTATTTTTGTCAGTTATGGGTCAGCTAGCTTGTGTTACCTGATAAGTTCAAAGACGGAAGAGGAACCTGCACATGTCTGCTAGAAACAAATCATGCGAAGACCATTGATGAATTCACTGTGGCATTCCCCACAAGCTCCAACAGAGCCTGAGATTCCTTCAGGACTGTCTGAGCGGTGACAACCAGAGCCAGCACCGTGTTTGTGGTGTGAAGCAGGACTCGGCTGAAGCTCTTATCTGATTTGAAGTGATATTGCAGTGTGCTTTGTTGTGGTGCAGATTAAATGATTTTTAGATTACATTTCAAAAGTGCTTCAACGAGTTATCCTCTTCACATTACCTGAAATAGTCATTATAAATTATTATTTAATATTAAATATAAATAAATTAATTATTAATAATTATTTAATTATAATAGTTATTTAATATTAATTATATTACAATTTATACACAAAAGTGGCTGAACTTTTATTATGCAGAATGTGACACATAATTTTACCTGAAATATATAAATACATTTCTCATTATAGAATGGTAAGATCATAAAATTAAAAACCTTATAATTTTTTCATTAATTTTGACACTATAACGTTGAAAAATAACTATTGTGACATAATTAATTGTTTTTTAATATAAAATATGAAATAAAATTATTCAACCGCTTAAAATAAATTCCGCGACACTGATTTTAATAAAAATCAAACACGCCGCTCTTTCTGGAGAGCCAATCAACGCTTACAAAAATCTCCGTGACCCCGCCTCCCACATTACCTCGCTATCATGTGATCATGTGACCACAACATCACAACAAAAATGTCTGCCTGCTTCTTTTCGGTGCGGTAAATTGTTTTATCGTTTCACAAATATATTAAAAGGGTCTGTGCGTGTGCGTCAAAACTACTGCAAGACTTTTTTTTTAAACCAACCGAGTCAGACAGTGAATAATTTACCACGTAAGCGACGGTACTTGTATCTGTCAGTTTATTATTGATTTGATTCATTAGTAACACTAATATCTTGTGTTTTGTGTAAAGCTTCATCATGGAGCCCACCGCATCGGGAATATTCTGCAACAGGATGCTCAGCATGGTGAACTCTGAGGATGTGAACGCCATCATTCAAGCTCAGAGACATATGTGGGTTTTCCTATCTAGTGAGTGACCTACCTAGGCAGCATTTGTACTGATTTTTGATTTTGCTGCATGTCTTCCAGGCTTGACCGGTTTGAGAAGACCAATGAGATGCTAATTAACTTCAATGGGCTGTCCAATGTGCGCTTACAACAGATGAATGAACACTTTCTAATGCACACCCGTACATTAATAGAGATGAAGAAAGACTTGGACAGCATCTTCAGACGAATAAGGTATTATATATCCATAACGTAACTATAAGGTGAATTAATGTACTGTGGGACACCTAAGATCTGCACATTTCTTATTCTATTACAAGCAAACGTATGATAACATTAATACATTCTGATAAAATTTTGGGCAAATTGAAAGTATATATATATATATATATATATATATATATATATATATATATATATATATATATATATAATGTATTACAAAGTATGGTGCAACAAGTCATTTCCTAACATCATTTTGTGTTTCCTCAGGACTTTAAAAGGCAAGGTTGCGAAACAATATCCAGAGGCCTTTAGCAGTAAGTTATTATGCAGTATTTTATATTGGAATACACTAGGATTAAAACTGTTATAGGCCTAAATAAAAACTGCATAGAAATAACCAGAAATCTGATTCTGAGTAAAATGTGTGTGAATAAATACATTTATTAAGCGTTTATAACATGTAAGTTTAAAATGGCTCATTTGTTGGCAGGTATTATGTTAAAGTCACCTTTTTTATTCAATGCTTATCAATGACTTATAATGCATTTGTAAATAAGTTATTAGTCATTAACAAACACCTTTATAAACCCTTTACAAAGAGAACCTTAATGTAAAGTGTTACCAGATTTTTTATTTTTTAAAGAAAAACTTGCTTTTATTCAGCAAGTACGCATGATCAAAAGTGACCATAAAAACATTTATAATATATAGTTTGCACAAAAATATGAAGCAGCACAGCTGTTTTCAACATTGATTATAATAATAATGTTTCTTGAGCAGCAGATCAGCATATCAGAATGATTTCCGAAGGATCATGTGACACTGAAGACTGGAGTAATGATGCTGAAAATTCAGCTTTAACATTGCGGGAATAAATTATATTTTAAAATATATTCAAATAGAAAGCAGCTATTTTAAATTATAATAATATTTCACATTATTACTGTATTTTTTATCTTTTAAGTACCCCAAGCATTTGAATATATATATATATAGTGCATTTCTAATTTTGTACCAGTTTTGCTCATGTACTTTTATCAAACCACTTTGTTTCCAAAAGACATCAATGAATGTTCCAACCTGGAGGATGATGATGAGTTTGACCCCATCCCTCCCAGTGTGGCCACCACCATCACTGCCACTGCAACGTCCGAACAGAGCACAGAGTCATGTGACACAAGCCCTGATGTGATCTCACCCACCATTAGCTGCTCTTCTGAAGATCCCTCTCAAGAGAACACCGGCACACCAACCTCTGACAGTCATGAACCGGCAGTGTTACGGGACGAGGGTCCGGATTCAGCTGACATTTAAATTTATAATATGGTGTTTACTACATCCAGATGCCACTTAAAGGGTTAGTTCACCCAAAAATGAAAATAATGTAATTTATTACTCACCCTCATGCCGTTCCACACCCGTAAGACCTTCGTTCATCTTCGGAACACAAATTAAGATATTTTTGTTGAAATCCGATGGCTCAGTGAGGCCTCTATAGCCAGCAATGACATTTCCTCTCTCAAGATCTATAAAGCTACTAAAAACATATTTAAATCAGTTCATGTGAGTCCAGTGGTGCAATATTAATATATAACGACTTATATATTGATGGCCGTTTTCAAAACACTGCTTGAGGAAGCTTCGGAGCATTATGAATCTTTTTTGTTGATTCAGCGGTTCGGAGTGCCAAAGTCACGTGATTTCAGCAGTTTGGCGATTTCACACGTGATCTGAATCATGATTCGACACAAAAGATTCATAACGCTCCAAAGCTTCATGAAGCAGTGTTTTGAAATCGTCATTTTGTTTTTTTGGCGCACCAAAAATATTCTCGTCGCTTTATAATATTAATATTGAACCACTGTACTCACATGAACTGATTTAAATATGTTTTTAGTACATTAATGGATCTTGAGAGAGGAAGTGTCATTACTGGCTATGCAGGCCTCATGAGCCATCGGATTTTATCAAAAATATCTTAATTTGTGTTCTGAAGATGAACGAAGGTCTTACAGGTGTGGAACGACATGAGGGTGAGTAATTAATGACAGAATTTTCATTTTTGGGTGAACTAACTCTTTAATGATGCAAGTCTACGGCTTAAAGTTTACCATGTGAAAGTGTGCTACTAATTTTGTGTTATTTTCAGTTTTCTGTTACAACATTACATATATTTGAATGACTGCTCTGGTAATGGCCTAGAAAATTAATGCAAACTATTTTTTTGCAGATAAAAAAAATTCCAAAGATGATTATGATACAGTTAAATACAGACATGTGTACCTGTTGTTGTGTAATATTTCATGTTAAAACCGCATTAGTTATTATTTAGTATTATTTTTTGGACTAAGAAAATGTATGTCATGAATAAAAGCTTTGTCACAGTATGCAAGGTGAATCTGTTTGCATAAATTTGGATTATTTTGTACTCCAAATTCGGAATAGTCCACTAATCTTACTATTTCTAAAACATAGTAATAGAAATAGTGCTAGAAGTAAGCTAGTTTTCTATTCCGAATCCATTTTTTAAACAGTAAAAAGACTACATTCCCCATAATTCACCGAACCGGAAGCTCGCGACTACAACGCATCAGCGTCCCTCTGTTCCGACTCCTCTACATTCTGTCCGTTATTTCATTAAACGCTTAATGTAAAAGAAGATTATTTATTTGAATATTGTATATAAAAACAATGAGCCGCTTAAAATAGCCTTTCAAGGTAGGTAGAGAGCGAAATTATTAAAATGGCAAGCTAGTCAAGTGCACGGCTAGCAGTGGCTAACAGTAACCATAGACAACTGAGATAGTGGAGCGTTGACAGATAAATTGTTTAAATAAATTAACTTTAAAAGATGTTTACAATCAAAAAGTTAGGCCTACGTCCTAACTTCTATGTATTTAAACTTTTCGCATATTTAGCATTGTATGCTAATAACACAGAAAGTTAATGTAACTACTGCTCTTATGATTGTGCAACTCCTCTTGATGTACAAATGATGAATTGCAGCTTAAATTCATGAGGAAGATATCAGCCAGCTGCTGTGACGATGAGGAGGCTGAACAAAAAGAAAGCCCTGAACTTTGTGAAGGAGTTGGATGCTTTTCCAAAGGTTCCCGAGAGTTATGTGGAGACAACAGCGAGTGGAGGAACTGGTGAGAGATGAGCTGAGATTTCATTTGTCAAAATTATGGTTTGTTTAAACAGACTATATATGTGCACGAGTGTGTGTATCGGTGTTATTTTAACTGTTAGTATAAGTACTAGTATAGTATATACTATATATAGTAGTTAATATAAATGAGATACTGTTACAGTTTTTATTTTGATTAAAATAAATGTGACCCTGGACCACAAAACCAGTCACAAGTCGCACAGGCATATTTGTAGTAATAGCCAACAATACATTGTATGGGTCAAAATGATCAATTTTTCTTTTATTCTAAAAATCATTAGGATATTAAAGGATTAGTTCACTTTCAAATAAATTTTTCCTGATCATTTACTCACCCCCATGTCATCCAAGATGTTCATGTCTTTCTTTCGTCAGTCAAAAAGAAATTAAGAAAACATTCCAGGATTATTCTCATAGTGGACTTCAATGGTGCTCAATGGATTGAAGGTCAAAATTGCAGTTTCAGTGCAGCTTCAAAGGGCTTTAAACTATACCAGACGAGGAATAAGGGTCTTATCTAGAGAAACGATCGGCCATTTTCTAAAAAAAATACAAATATATGCTTTATAAACACAAATGATCGCCTTGCACGTGCTTCCGCTTTTTCCGTATTCTTCAAAAGCTTACGCTGTATGTCTTACACCTTCCCTATTCTACTTATGGGACGAACGTGGCGGCAGTTACGTTTTTTACGTAAAGTTTCTACTGTAAATATATCAAAAATGTATTTTTGTGAGTGGATATGCATTGCTAAAGACTTCATTTGGTCAACTTTAAATGCGATTTTCTCAGTATTTTGATTTTTTGCACCCTCAGATTCCAGATATTCAAATAGTTGTATCTCGGCCAAATATTGTCTTATCCTAACAAACCATACATCAATGGAAAGCTTACTTATTCAGCAAAATTGACTCTTATGACTGGTTTTGTGGTCCAGGGTCACACATGTTTTGAATAAGTTTTAGTTGTGTGTTTAGTGTTTTTTTGCCCTTTTTTTTTTTTTTTTATGTGTATATATAGTTTTTATTACTTTTTATTTTAGTTTTATTTATTTTAGTACATCATGTTAAACTAAATGAGAATGAGAAATGTTTCCTTGTCAAATAGCTAAAATAAAATACGTTTATTGAAATATACAGGGAGTGCAGAATTATTAGGCAAGTTGATTTTCTGATCATATTTTTTTTCCAAGCACATTTTACCAATTCCAATCCACATCAATCTTAATAACTACTATTAATATTGTTTTTAATCATTTATAAGTGATATATAATTGTTCATGAAGGCTGGAAATGAAGAATGCCCTATATTCAGGTGTGCAGAATTATTAGGCAGGTTTTCTTTTACAGATAAAATGAGCCAAAAAAGAGATTTAACTCAGACTGAAAAGTCAAAAATTATTAAATACTCATGAGAAGGACGCAATACTAATGTAATACTAGAAATTGCAAAGTTAAAGCATGACCATTGGACAGTGAAATGCTCATTGGGTCAGCGGGGTCATACAAAAACAGCTGGAGAAGAAAAGACACGTTAACTGCAAAATAATTAAGAGTTAAGGTGAAGAATTAAGTGTGAAACCATCAGGAACCCTTTAGTCTCCAGCGCCACCATTTCCCAGTACTGAAACCTACCTGGAGTCTTCAGAAGTGTGAGGTGTCAGGATCTCAGAGACTTAGGTTAGGTGAAGAATCCTAAAAAATGACCCGCTCTTAATAAGAATCACAAGCTGAAGTGTTATAAAGTACATGAAGACTGGGTTTTTATAGGCCTTATAGACAGACAGCTTGAGAGTGACTCCTGAAGGACCAGCACCACATCCTCTTGTACCACTGTTTGAAGAATTTATCTTCCAGAATCTGGCAGTAAGGTGTGGGAGTTCACTTTTAGTCCATCTCTTATCCTGAAATGTCCATCTTGCAGAGATGGACTAAATGATCTTCCAAAACTTACTGCCAGATTCTGGAAGATAAATTCTTCAAACAGTGGTACAAGAGGATGTGGTGCTGGTCCTTCAGGAGTCACTCTCAAGCTGTCTGTCTATAAGGCCTATAAAAACCCAGTCTTCATGTACTTTATAACACTTCAGCTTGTGATTCTTATTAAGAGCGGGTCATTTTTTAGGATTCTTCACCTAACCTAAGTCTCTGAGATCCTGACACCTCACACTTCTGAAGACTCCAGGTAGGTTTCAGTACTGGGAAATGGTGGCGCTGGAGACTAAAGGGTTCCTGATGGTTTCACACTTAATTCTTCACCTTAATTCTTAATTATTTTGCAGTTAACGTGTCTTTTCTTCTCCAGCTGTTTTTGTATGACCACGCTGACCCAATGAGCATTTCACTGTCCAATGGTCATGCTTTAACTTTGCAATTTCTAGTATTACATTAGTATTGCGTCCTTCATTTCCAGCCTTCATGAACAATTATATATCACTTATAAATGATTAAAAACAATATTAATAGTAGTTATTACGATTGATGTGGATTGGAATTGGTAAAATGTGCTTGGAAAAAAAATATGATCAGAAAATCAACTTGCCTAATATTTCTGCACTCCCTGTATATATTTATATATTTAAATTAAATGAACATTTATTTAAAGTAAATAATTTTTTATGGTTTTAGTAATTTTATTTTTTGTTGACTATTATAACCCTGATGTATGCCATATAGACAGATAGACAGATAGATAGATACTTTTTGGCTGTTCTCAAATATTACTGCTGTGGTACTTAATTGAATCATCATAAAGCAAATTAAATTTTTTTCTTTCTCAGTGTCTGTGTTGGCCTTCATGGCCATGGCACTCTTGGCCTTCTTTGAGTTCTTTGTGTATCGGGACACATGGATGAAGTACGAGTATGAAGTGGATAAGGATTTTACTAGGTGACTTTTTTACATAACAGTAAATTATTTTGTATCTGCATATAATATAGCAGTAAGCTGTGCATTAAAAACACTAACATTTTAGTTTGTTGATCTTGCAGCAAACTACGAATTAACATTGATATCACAGTTGCCATGAGGTGCCAATGTAAGTAAATCTTACTGTAGTAATGGGTTGTATGACTTGTAGCATAAATTTGTCAGTAATCTTCTGAATTAATTTAATTTTTTTCTTCAGTTGTTGGTGCAGATGTGTTGGATCTCGCAGAGACGATGGTGGCGTCTGATGGCCTGCAGTATGAACCTGTGAGTATCTAAATGTTACTTATTTCCTAGTATATTTTATAGTTGTGCCATAACATGTTTACGACTCTTTCGCAGGTTGTTTTTGACCTTTCTCCTCAGCAGAGAATCTGGCACAGGTATATTACTTTTGATTACGTTTTCACCTGTGACGTTAGGATGCAATTCTAATGTCATATATTTGTAAATATAAAGATGAAAAATCCTTTTTGTGTCCCTCAGAACACTTTTGCTCATTCAGAACCATCTGCGTGAGGAACATTCACTCCAGGATGTTCTGTTCAAGAATGTCATGAAAGGTGCCCCCACTGCTCTCCCACCCAGGTCAGAACACATGACACCACCGTATGAGAAGATATTACACCATGTCGAACGTAAAGTCGGCATGAAACGGAAGTTGTGATTCTCTATTGTGGCGTATATCCAAGTAAAACGGCTTCTCGAACAAGAAAAAATGTGGGGCGGGGATTGATTTTGTCCATCGGGATTTAATTGGATGGTTGTGGTTTGCTGTTGGTCGATCTCATGTGAGTGACAGGTTGTCCCACCCAGTAATCACGTCAACAGAGAAGAGATGCCGTTGCAAGAGGGAGGGGAAGATATTTTGAATTAAATTGAAGATTACGCACATGAATAAAACAAATGATGTGCACAGATAAATCATTTATAATGAATACAGCAATATTCCATAAAAAACAAGAATTGTCCATTTTGTTTTCATGGTGACTTTTTCTGTTTACTGTGTAGGGAAGATGACCCCACACAGCCCCTAAATGCCTGCCGGATTCATGGACACCTCTATGTCAATAAAGTAGCAGGAAATTTCCACATCACTGTTGGCAAGTATGTTTCGTTTCATTCTGTTTTTTGCATCCAATTACATTTTAACTTCTGTAAAGTTGTTTTTAACCCTTGTGCGGTCTTCGTTTGGGAAGTACACTCAGGGTCTTCGGGGTCTCTACAGACCCCAGGCAACAAAATGCAATTTTGTAACAAAATACTTGTTTGTTTGTTTTTTATTTTAAACAAATGTAATTTTATTCTGTTTATTAATGTTTTTACTCCATGTTTGTGCAGTTTTTGGAGGATTTATCATATTTTTAAAATTTATATAAATAAATTAAAAATAAATAAATAGGTTTTTATATAAAAAACAGCTTTTTATGTAAAATTCACTTTAGAAAAGACCCACATTTCTAAATTTCATTCATGGGGATAACGTGGATAATTTGACATGGTTTAGTGTAAGATTTTTGCCCATCTTTTGGAAAATGCAGTTATAAAAGTAAAAAAAAAAAACAAATTTTTACCAGTAGATGTCTGCAGAGCTCCACTATTTGCTATGTGTTATTTGACTGATTGAAAGACATCTTTTCACAAGTTTTTTTCAGTTGGATTCATATCTAAATATTCTGAAATCACAATTATGACAATAAAGGCTACTTTTTTGTCAAAGTTTAGTATTTTTTGTAATGAAAAAAATCATTTTTTTTATATTGTTACATTATGATGAGACTCCACTTAGAAAATGGACAAAATTCATCCTCAAAATCAACATTTTTGAAAAACACATTTTTTTCAGTACAAAAAAAATGGTAAACTTTGACAAAAAGTAATTTTTATTGTCTTTTTATTGTCATAATTGTGATTTCATAATATTTAGATATAAATCCAACTGAAAAATACTTGTGAAAAGATGTCTTTCAGTCAGTCAAATAGCACATAGCAAATAGTGAAGCTCTGCAGCCGTCTACTGGTAAAAGTGATATTTTTTTTTTACTTTTAAAACTGCATTTTCCAAAAGAGGGGCAAAAATGGTTACACTTAATCAAGTCAAATTATCCATGTTATCCACATGAATAAAAGTTAGAAATGTGGGTCTTTTATAAAGTGAATTGTACATAATAAGCTGTTTTTGTATCCAAAAAATATTTATTTATTTATATTAATGTAAAATATATGACAAATCATCCAAAAACTGCACAAATATGAAGTAAAAACATTAATAAACAGAGTAAAATTACATTTGTTTTTTAAAAAACAATTATTTTGTTACAAAATTAAATTTTGTTGCCTGGTGTCTGTGGAGACCCCAAAGACCCTGAGTGTGCCCTTTTTTTTACACTAACATAAAAACAAGATATCAGTCCAATTTTTTTTTCTTTGTAGATCTAGAAAGTGTTAACAACTGTACAAAGTTTCATGTCATTTGGACAAAGAGAACCTTTTTTGTTTTTATTAGAGCAAACGTTGTTTGGGGTCTGTGCAGACCCCAAATACCTTATAAGGGTTAAACTTCTGTAAACGTACTTTTAGAGGTATGAATGTATGTCAGTTGAAGAGTCCATTTGATTGTTGATGTAGTCAAATGATGTACACTTTTTGAATGAGAATGAATATCATCTGCTGTCTGTGTATTTCCTTATTTCATGTTCATTTCAGGGCCATCCCACACCCTCGAGGTCATGCTCATCTGGCGGCCCTGGTCAGCCATGAGAGTAAGCCAAAGAGTTTCTTCAGACCCTAACATAGTTTGTTCATAGCCTTGTTCTAGAAAAGTAGGGGTTTGTGATAAAATTTTGTATCTGAATGGCTGATTCTATGCAAAACAAATCCTGTGCTTTTGCATGCAGACTAGAAGGCAACATCTGTTCCACTGAAAAAGGAAGTGTAAGTCTTATGTTAAAGTTCAGTTTGCTAATAAGGACTGTTTTACTTTTCAGCATACAACTTCTCCCATCGGATAGACCATCTGTCTTTTGGAGAGGAAATACCAGGCATATTAAATCCACTGGATGGCACAGAAAAAGTGTCTGCAGATCGTAAGTGATTGTAACTTTAAAAAAAAAAATAAGGAAAAAGTGTGTTTCTAAATCCTCAGCATGAGGCTTAATCATTTCACTTTTGGTGTGAAAGGGTCTTTACGTTTGCCAAAAATAGAACTTTAGTTTTTTCTTATTTAAAAAAACAAAAAAGCAAGCCCAACCCAGGTGAGAAAAAGTAACGCAAAAGTAATGTAACGTATTGTTATCGTGGGCATTTCAAAATACCGTAAATAATAATTTATTACCAATTATTAAAATTTTTATAATGCATATAAGAATACTTTCCCCATCAATCGTATAAAATGCACAACACCGCTGTATTCTGCGTCAAAGGGACATGCGCTCAGATGTAAACAAGCCCAACGTGCACGAGAAGCACATGGCGGAACCAGTGAAGGAGACGCGCTGAATAAAAATGCGCGTTCACTCTCTGACAGCAGAGGGCGCTGATGGAACAGCAGAGTGCAGCGGTTACCCCGGAAACCCCATAAACAAAGCAACTGCACTGGTGAAATTTTTAAAATGCCTCAAACATATATTTTAATCTGGACTACAACATGCCCTAATGATTAGAAATGTTCTGATTACTTGTTATTGTTCAGTAAAATTTAAAGACATACGGCTTCATTAGTTATGTTAATTCATTATCACTAAACTGACAGTAAAAATACTTATAAAGCATTAATTATTCTTAATTAATGTTAATTTCTTAGTTACTGTTTAATAACATTACTAAAATCAAAAGTACTTATTTAATGGACCTGAGATAAAACTAACAATGATCAGTTGTGTTTCTTAACTAACTTAACCAAAAAATAATACTTTCTGTAACAAATGTAGCTGTTGCTCAATCTTAGTTAATGCATTAAATAATGAGACCTTATTGTAAAGTGTTACCTGTTCTTTATGGCCTAATTCTTCTGCACTTTAATCTGTTTGAAAATGTGACTTTACATTTTTTTTTGTTTTTTGTGTATTGCATTATTGTATTTAAACATTCAAATTTATTTTTATTACAAAAAGAGTTCTTAAACCTGTTATACTATGACAACACTTTTTTTGCAACTTATTTTAATATTGTGATAATACCGTATACAGTGAGAAAAGCTTCAGCAATTAATCTCAACATGAAAATTTGATACCGTCACATGCCTACTTCACACTGACAAAATGAGCTGTTCAGTAAACTGTACTAACTGACCTACAGGATCTGACGGATCGCTGAACTTTTTTTCAGTAACGTTAAATGTGGGCTTTATAAGCTTATTAATAAATGTTATTAGTTAAGATAACAAGCCTAATGTTAGCCATGACGGGAAAAAGTAGGTGACCATTATCTGGCAGTTACTATTTTTATGGGTATAAAATTATAATTAGCAGGACAAAACTGATGATAGCTTACTCTAATTAATTATTGAGCACTGTCTACAGCAATCGATCTTCTGTAACGTTAGTTCAACTTGATTTAAAGGTGCCATCGAATGTTTTTTACAAGATGTAATATAAGTCTAAGGTGTCCCCTGAATGTGTCTGTGAAGTTTCAGCTCAAAATACCCCATAGATTTTTTTTTAATTCATTTTTTTAACTGCTTATTTTGGGGCATAATTATAAATGAGCCGATTTATGCTGCGGCCCCTTTAAATCTCATGCTCTCTGCCCACGGAGCTCGTGCTTGCCTTAAACAGCATAAACAAAGTTTACACAGCTAATATAACCCTCAAATGGATCTTTACAAAGTGTTCGTCGTGCATGCGTCGGATTATGTGAGTGTTGTATACTGTTATATTGTTTACATTTGATTCTGAATGAGTTTGAGGCTGTGTTCCGTGGCTAACGGCTAATGCTACACTGTTGGAGAGATTTATAAAGAATGAAGTTGTGTTTATGAATTATACAGACTGCAAGTGTTTAGTAATGAAAATAGCAATGGCTCTCTTGTCTCCGTGAATACAGTAAGAAACGATGGTAACTTTAACCACATTTAACAGTACATTAGCAACATGCTAACGAAACATTTAGAAAGACAATTTACAAATATCACTAAAAATATCATGTAATCATGGATCATGTCAGTTATTATTGCTCCATCTGCCATTTTTCGCTATTGTTCTTGCTTGCTTACCTAGTCTGATGATTCAGCTGTGCACAGATCCAGACGTTAATACTGGCTGCCCTTGTGTAATGCCTTGAACATGAGCTGGCATATGCAAGTCGATGTTATGTTGAGATTCGCCTGTTCTTCGGAGGTCTTTTAAACAAATGAGATTTATATAAAAAGGAGGAAATAATGGAGTTTGAGACTCACTGTATGTCATTTCCATGTACTGAACTCTTGTTATTCAACTATGCAGAGGTAAATTCAATTTTTCATTCGAGGGCACCTTTAAAATGGCAGGACCGTTTCTGACAGTTTAGTTGTTTCTAGTGGCATATTATATTGAGTTTATCTACTGAATTTGCTGTTTCAAAATTATTGTTGCTCTAGAAACAGAATAGCCTATTATTTTATAGGTAGAATTTTAAATGGTGTATAATTTATATAGCCTATTTAAAATACATCAATGATGATGCAGACGTCTGGGCAGAAGTCATACGATTTACATTCAGTTCATTACAATGGAAGGAAGTGTCGTCGTGGCGTCCATGATTATAACGCATTACTTTTCAAAGCAACTTTCCCCAACACTGTTTATAAATAACATTTATTGTTTATAATTTTTTTGTTTTTGTTGTTTCTGCTAGATAATCAGATGTTCCAGTACTTTATTACCATTGTGCCCACAAAACTGCAGACATACAAGTTGTCAGCGGACACACACCAGTATTCAGTCACTGAACGGGTACAGACGGCTTTAAAATTTCAAAATATATATTCATAACCATCTGTCGTTTTAATTAAAGTTGCATATCAAACTGACACAATTTGCTACATTTTACAAAGTTACATTTTAAAAAGTTATGTTCGTAAAGTACATTGTGTATGCACGATTGCCCAAGGATGACGCGCACGTTTGGACTCTCTTTCCTCTAGGAGCGAGTGATAAACCACGCAGCGGGGAGTCATGGGGTTTCTGGGATCTTTATGAAGTACGACATCAGCTCTCTGATGGTAAAGGTGACTGAGCAGCACATGCCCCTGTGGCAGTTCCTCGTGCGGCTCTGTGGCATCATAGGAGGCATTTTCTCAACAACAGGTAGATGGAGAGAATATCTGCTAATCAAAAATATGTCATTTGAAATGATTCAACAATTGTGATTTGTTTCTGCAGGCATGTTACATGGTCTGGTTGGCTTCTGCGTAGACGTGGTCTGCTGTCGTTTTAAACTGGGGGTTTACAAGCCGAAAACTGTGAGTAGTGATGGGGGGGGGCATTGTTTTTTAATTGTTTTAGAACTGAGCATTGACACTCATGTTGTCTTTTGTCTTTAGATGAGTGTTTTCGATGGCCAAGTGAACAGCCTGACGCCACTTCTTTCTGAGAACGGCGAACACTAGCCCACATTTAAAGATCAGTTCATTCACTATTCGATTTGAAACACAATTGTAAGTCCCAGGATTCAGTTAATACAGGATATTGAGGTTGACTGTCATTTGTGGTACTTTAAAGAGCCATCTGCACTGACACAATAACTGTTACACAGGTATAATTTCATAAACCAGTAGAAGATTAACAAAAAATTAATGAATTTAAATTAGTGGACAGCTTTTTAAAAATATTATAGAAAAAGATTTGTTAGTTCACCCAAAAATGAAAATTCTGTCATTAATTACTCACCCTCATGCCGTTGAACCACTGCAGTCACATCGACTGTTTTAACAATGTCTTTAGTACCTTTCTGGACCTTTAAAGTTGTGATTATATTGCTGTCTATGGATGAGTCATATCTCTCGGATTTCATCAAAAATATCTTAATACGTGTTCTGAAGATGAACGAAGGTCTTACGGGTGAGTAATTCATGACAGAAATTTCATTTTGGGTTAAACTAACCCTTTAAAATATGAAGTAGCATCAGGAATATTTCAGACACGACCCATTCACAACAGTATTAGCATCTGGTTGGGATGTTTGTCCCCAGCCAGAGCCGAGATCTCCACCTCAGGAAGGACTGAATATTTTATATTCATGTGCATTTCAAGAGATTGTGTTTGAAATTATTGATACTGATAAATGAAAGTAATACAATCGTGATTGTATTTGGTTATATGACTAAATTATACAAGGGGGGTAGTATTCATTTAAAGCATATTAAATCATGTAAATCATTTCCCACGTTGTTTCTGCATGATTATAGATCACGCTGTCGATGCATAGATTCTTGTGCCAAAGCCTTTTCTAGTTCCATTAGGGTGTAATGGATAAATCTGAAGAGAATTTAGTCCCTTTTTGAAAGTCTGGAGACAAATTACAGTCACGTATAACATCCTGTTGGTTTATTTTGCTTAGTTTATGAATTTTAATACAACATTCCCTAGGATTGTGCTGTTTTCTTGTGTATTATTGAGCGTGTCCTCTGAGAGTCCAAATAAAAACACTTTCTTATGCACCTGCACACCTGTGATAACGGTTTTGGAGTGTCGCCACCTTGTCTGTTATTGTCTCCTGAGCATCAAAATAAAATCTTGATTTCATAGTTGAAAGTTTGTCCTCAGACACTAGTGTAATCTATTTAATTAAAATGTATAAATATACAATTTATTCTTGCATTCATTTTTTCTTTGTTGATGCTTTCTTACCCCATAGGACCCAAGAAAGTGCAAATGACAATTACCAGAGCAGCTGGTTTAGAAATGATCTTTGTTCAGGCATCAACCTTGTTGCCAGCAGATCACATACAGACCCTATAAATCATAACTAGATTTAAAGGTGCTAAAGAGGATCTTTTCGTCGACTGAGTTTTTGAAATGAGTGCATGCGTAAGAACAACCCCCCTCCTTCACAGCTCATTTCGAGGGAACACCTCCCAAAACTTGTGTATAAAACAAAACACCCTCTTTAGCACCTTTAAAGGGTTAGTTCACCCAAAAATGTAATATTGGAACACAAATTAAGATATTTTTGATGAAATCCAAGATATTTTTTATCCTTCATTGAAAGCAATGAAATTATCACATTCAATTTCCAGATAAGTAGTAAAAACATTGTTAAAATAGCCGACGTGACTACAGTGCTTTAAACTTAAAATGTTATGAAGTGACGAGAATACTTTTTGTGCGCAAAAACAAAACAAAAATAACGACTTTACTCAACAAATTCGTCTGTCCTCTGCTACGCTATTTTCGTCGCAGCTTCCAAGTTCTACGTCCGAACGCTGGCTCATTATTGGCCGACGCTGTTCACGTGAGCAGCACGAGACATGCGTGTGATGCTGACGCACGAGCCGGCCAATAATGAGCCAGCGTTCGGACGTAAACACAAAAACGCAGCACTGCGCCAACTGTATTCTCGTCATTCATAATATTAACCACTGTAGTCACATTGACTATTTTAACAATGTTTTTACTATTCTGGTCAATCAATGTGGTAATTTCATTGCTTTCAAAGGATAAAAAAAAAAACATCGATATATCAAATCAAAATATCTTCATTTGTGTTCCAAAGATGAATGAAGGTCTTACAGGTGTGGATCGACATGAGGGTGAGTAATTAATGACACAAATCTCATTTTTGCATGAACTAACAGTTTAAGTTTTTTTAAGAAAGGCAGAGCTCGCAATAAAAAAGAGAAATTTGTATGAAAAGAGATAATTCCAAAAAATGACATTTATTCCCCTTCATATCATTCCAAACCCAAATGACTTTTGTCCTGGGAAAGTCTCTCACAAAGGAGACATTCTGAAGAACGTTCAACTCTCTTCTACACAACAATAGTTCTTATTTAATCATAAAGCTGTCAAGCTCCAAAAATACAAAAAAAGGATCATAAAAGTAAATATGACGACTCATTTGGACTACATTTATGGTGGTTTTTGAAGGTTGGAAGCTCCAGTCCCCTTTCAAATGATCTTTTTTTATGTTCCAGACAAGTTTTCAGCGACAAGGGTGAGTAAATGAAGTATCTTTTGTTAAAATGATCTGTAACAAACCTTTTGTGTGACTTCAGTCTTAAATTATGTGAAAAAAATCTCTCGAACAAGCTCAAGAGCCTCATCATCCACGTTAGGCTTCGACTGGCAGTTTAGTTTTGTACCGGTACTTTCTTCCACGCAGTGTCCATATGGCACAGTCTCTTGCTCGGCGATGTTTGAAACATATGTCCTGTCCTGTCCATCTGAGTCAGACGTGTCTTCATCTGTCTCCGGAATGATCATTGCCTCCTCTGTGGCTTGAACTGCATCTCTGGCACATGCCTACGATTCATAAGAGAAATGATAATAGCTCTGTGGCATAAATAATTCATTTATGCGAATCAAAATAAAATCCATTTACCTTATCATCCTTCAAAATACTGAGCGCTGTTTGCACGAGCTCCCTCTCGTTCATCCAATACGAGACGACACTGAGAAAGACATAGTTGGGCGAAAACAAGTTTTTATGAAACGTCCGTTCACATTATTAATAAGTGATATAGTGGTGGTCTCTACCTTCGTTGCGTCTTCGCTATCCGTTTAACGATAGTGTTTTCATGTGATTTCTTCTTTTCCGCTTCTTTATCTTTACTGCATTTAACGTCAGATTTCACCATCCACGGTGGAAGGTTTCGGTGTTTTTCAGACATTATGTAGTAGTTTAGGATTCATTTGTACAGAACCAGGCAAAAGAATGTGTTTTGAATATATGTTGTATAATGCGCCACCTTGTGGGCTGGAGAACAATATGTGGAGTGGCGTTTCTCAACGGGGGCGTTCAAAGGACAACTGGGGGCGCTGGAAGCAAAATCTTCGAAAGAGGGCCGTTAGGTGTAGCTGTAGTAGATCATACACCAATTATGCGACGAAAACGGCGTATCATTTCCATTACAACGACTGTAGCCGAAGTTCCAGTGAAATCAACTTAGCACGATATGTTTCTTTCTTGTTCTTGTTTACAATACGAATACTGTAGCTGTAGTTTGACGACTGGCTTCTACTTCATTAAAATTAATATGTGGTGCCATTGCTGACAGCATGAAATGGGAACTTTAAAGTTTCAATGCCAAATTCCTAAATATTCATTTTTATTTACATTGCTTTTTTTGCTCATTGGGAAACTAATGATAATGACTTCAACCGTCCAGTCAAATCAATTCTTTTATGTAGCATTCAGTAACATGCTTTTTAAGTGATATATTTTTTACGTTTATTATTATTCACCTATATGATAAATAATATGTATGCAGTGCTCCGTGTAAATGAGTACACCCCCTTTGAAAAGTATAAAATATCTCAATGAACACAAAAACAATTAAGTTTAATATAACATCTGTTTAACTTATAACATGAAAGTAAGGTTAATAATATAACTTAGATTACACATTTTTCAGTATTACTCAAATTATGGTGATGCATAAATGAGTACACACCACAACAAAAACTACTACATCTAGTACTTCATATGGCCTCCATGATTTTTAATGACAGCATCAAGTCTTCTAGGCATGGAATAAACAAATTGGCGACATTTTGCAACATCTATCTTTTTCCATTCTTCAAGAATGACCTCTTTTAGAGACTGGATGCTGGATGGAGAGTGATGCTCAACTTGTCTCTCCAGAATTCCCCATAGGTGTTTGATTGGGTTCAGATCAGGAGTAACTGAATCACTTTCACCCTGTTCTTCTTCAGAAATCCAACAGTGGCCTTAGATGTGTGTTTAGGATCAGTGTCATGTTGGAAAAGTGCACGACGACCAATGGCATGGAGTGATGGCAGCATCTTCTCTTTCAGTATAGAGCAGTACATCTGTGAATTCATGATGCCATCAATGAAACGACACCAGCAGCACTCATGCAGCCCCACATAAGGACACTGACACCACCATGTTTCACTGTAGGTACCAAGCAGTTTTCTTTGTATTCCTCACCTTTGTGACGCCATACAGTTTTGAAGCCATCAGCTCCAAAAACATTGATCTTGGTCTCATCACTCCAGAGTCGCTCTTCATCTTTGTCAGCATGAGCCCTGGCAAACTCTAGACGGGTTTTTTTGAGCCTGGGCTTTAGGAGAGGCTTCTTTCGTGGCCGGCACCCATGCACGCCATTCCTCTGCAGTGTACGCCGTATTGTGTCACAGGAAATAGTCACCCCAGTTTGGCTTTCTACTTCTTTAGATAACTGCAGTGAACTTGCATGCCGATTTTCTTCAAGAAATTAATTTCTTTTTTTTCAGGTCTTGTGACATTTCTCTTCCACGTAGTGCCATTGCTGAGAGCATGAAATGGGGAAGGTGTTTTAACACCCTTTTATAGTCCACTGTCTGCTGGACACCTGTGTAATGAATCATTAGACTCACCTGTGGTTGAATTCTTGTTAAATTAGACATTTGTAATGAAAAATTTGCTTTGCTCCAGAGACTTTCAGTGTGGATTTCTTAAAATATTTGAAAGAAGTGCTCACCAAGACTATTTATTTGATCAAAAACAAACAGTAATATTCTGAAATATCACAACAATTGCAACAGTTTTCTATTTGAATGTATTTTAAAATGTTGTCTTTTCCCTTGTTGAATGAAATTGACTGTATGCTATAACATGACCCAATACTCTTTTCCTGAAAACAAACAAACAAAAAACTGTAGGCATTCATGTAAAATCTACCTTCACACACACACACACACACACACACACACACACACACACACACACACACACACACACACACACACACACACACACACACAGCTGGGCTGATTACTTGCAAATTGTAGTCTGGCGTGATGAATACGATCTTCAACTAGATGGAACTGGATTAAATACTTTGACTGTTGCAATCCCAATCGGACTTATGTCCTGTAACGCTGCCCGAATCATAATCACGCACTGTTCGCTGTTAGCTAGAGGAGAACTGGCCCCCCGACTGAGCCTGGTTTCTCCCAAGGTTTTTTTTCCTCCATTTTTATCACCTGTTTGTCACCTGTTGGAGTTCGGGTTCCTTGCCGCTGTCGCCTTTGGCTTGCTTAGTTGAGGACACTTGATATTCAACAAAAAAAAAATAGTCCCTGAACAGCAATAGAAGTTACATTTGTTATGCCTCTAGATGGCAGCAAAGATTGCTGAGCAGTGTTGCCAAGTCCGTGGTTTGTCCCGTGGAATTAGGCTACTTTAACATTGTTGCCGCGGGCTGAAGCGACCCGAAATAACATGATAATTAGCCATTGGAATGCAAATTGTACCAAAAATGCAGATTTTACCCCTCGGAACACGATTTTTACAGAGGGACCCCCCAAAACGTGATTGGGTTAGTTTTGAGTAGCAATTGAGCGGGTTTTGTTGCGGAAAAAACCTGGCAACCCTGTTTATGAGCGAGTCACTCAGTCACAAAGACTTTTATAATGAAACTTGACAAGACGCAAATCACAAATGCTTTCACTAGCGCTGTCAAGTGTCAGCAGGGCACGGGAAACCCCATTAAAATGTTAAAAGGACAAGATCGCAGCTGATTTTTTATTATGAACATAGGACTGACCTGAAGGAAAATGCTAAATCTTAATGCAATCACTACACTCTGTCACACGATGTCTCTCTCACAATACTCTTCTACATAATGCAGTAAGCTTCAGTGAACAAATTCAGTAGAGACACGTTTCAACAAACATATGTATAAGTTGCTAAGACAGACGCAGAAACATTCGCATTCAGTGGCACAGCGATACTTACGTAACGCGGTCAGCTGTATGTTTTCGGGAATTTTACAACGGCTTCGAATGCGGCTCAACCAATCAGAATCAAACTGTCCTTTTTATAAAAATCAAATTACATGACAATTTTTTATTTATTAACGTTATCAAGATTACTCATTTGAATGTATTATGACTACTTTTTGATTACTATTTCTTGAGCTAACGTGTTTGTGTGATGTAATCACGAAATCCATAAAAAAATGCCAAATTTCTAAAGCGTATCTGATTATGAGCACACACATCCTTGTTTATTCTACTTTGTAATAAGATAATAAGGACCCCACAAAGTAATAAATACAAGTTCTCTCTCTCTCACACACACACACACACCATTTATATTCAAGTGTCACTTGTGTTTTTAATTATCTTTCAGTATGATGAATAACTGCTCACACAATCAGATGTGAGTAAATCAGAACTATAAAAAGAACTTCAGACCTTGTCAGAGTTTATTTAACAGTATATCAGAATATCATACAGGTAAACAAGATTTTAGCAAAATTTATTATATCCGTACTGTTGCATTTCATAAAAATATTTGATCACTTAGTCTTTGAAACTATCAATAATACATTAAACCATATTTATAGGAGTACAGCTGTACAAGGTAAATACACATCTAACACTAGACAGTAATATTGATCTGAATGGGCCCTGGTACGTGCCATCTTTCACAGATTCAATATTTTCCTCAGTAATATAAAATGTTTTTTTTTTTTCTTTGTCTTATTTTCACAGCAGGCAGGATACAGCTTCAAACAGTAAAAGCTATGAGCTGTGCAATAAATGCATCCACATTTTCCTTCACCGTTTCTCGCTGTCTGTCTCTCCATGTAAACAGCAGTTTTTTCTAGCACACTGCACCCAATGATGGAATCGATGGAGACTACAAATATTATGTGCTAGCTACAAAACCATCAGGGATATATGAACAGGGAGCATTTTTATTGTGGCACACATTACTAATATACACGATCTTGTTTCACTGCAAACAAAAAAATAAAAAAATAATAATGAATCATTATTTTCCTCGTTTTCCATCAAAAAACATCCTTAAAACAAGATGAATCTAGTTGATATTGTACATCTTGAAATAAGTTTTTTCAGGGGCCGTTTACACGACACTGTTTTTAACTAAAAACCTAAAACTTTTAATGCGTTTTGTTGGCCTGAAAACTCAAGCTTATGAAAACGGGTTTCAAAGTGCAAGTTTTTGAAAATGGTCTCCATGTAAACAAAACAAAAAAAAAGCGAATCTGTGAAAATGATGACGTCACACGCATGCGTATTACATGTTTAGTCTATAGTGTTTCATCGCCATCCAATGGCCTGCCAGTAGAATACAGCGTTTTTAGTCGATCCGTGTGAATGGGGATCGTTTTGACAACGGTGTCATCTGTACACAGAAAACTCGAAGGAAAAACTTCTTCGTTTTAAGCATTTCGTTGTCATGTAAACATACCCTTAATTCAAGATATACTGTTTTAAATGTGCACATTTCAAAAGTATGACAAATTTCCATTGAATTGGATTGAGTACTCTTTAAATGGTGTACATATGAATTAAGAATGCATCAAATTTATTAAAAATATTAATTATAATTCTTATAATTATTAAAAATAAATCCATCCATCATAAAAGTAATCCATACGACTCCATACTTCTGAAGCGAAGCGATTGGTTCTTGAAAGAAAAACTCATAGGTCACCTTTCCGCTGGAACTCGACTCTCTACTGAACGTGCTTTGTAGTGATTATAGTTCATTAAGTTTTAAATATGGATATTTTTCTTACAAAAAACTATCGCTTTACTTTAGAAGGCTTTTAATAAACCTCTGGAGTCGTATGGATTATTTTTATGATGGATGGATGCACTTTTTGGAGCTTCAAAAACTTGGACACTATTGAATGCCATTATAAATCTGGGTAGAGCCAGAACATTATTTAATATATCTCCGATTGTGTTCGTCTGAAAGAAGAAAGTCATATACACATAGGATAGCTTGAGGGTGAGTAAATCATGGGATAATTTTGGTTGAACTACTCCTTTAACTTGCTTTAAGGATGTTTATAAAATGTTACAGGAAAACGAGACAAAATACTGATTAAGAATTTTTCTCTCTTTTTTTGCAGTGTTGAGAAGTAGGAATGTGATAAGCTTAAATTGATATGCAACGCTTTCAATGCATCTCTTGACTCACTTTCCGTAGTTCAAGAAACCACTTGAAAATCTGGAATTACATTCCACATACCTCAAAAACAATTGAATTGGCACAGTTATCAGCCTGTGATCAGAATGACAGGTGCTGAGCAGCATAAGACAATTTCACAATTAAATGAATACAAAAAGAGGTGAAACACTGCATGGCATCGAACCGTCCCTCCACACTGTGAGATTCAATCACTGGAAATGTTTCTGTTGATCACTATCACCTTATGAAACGCATTAACACAGTCTCCTCCATCTAATGAAAAGGTCAGAATGATAGAGGTTTGGATAAAACAGTGTTTGCCGCAACAAACACAAAATCTTGATATATTATCTCCTTATTTTCTCATACCACTGTCCACATGTGCCAGATCAAAATTTTTGATCTTTATACATTTTCACTAACAAAACATTTTCACGACATCAGAAAAAAATTGGCAAAGTTTATCACCATTGAATCAAAGGTGAAAACAAAAGCTCAGCTCTTAAGATGTTTCAATTTTCTGTATGTAAAATGCATATTTCATACTGCTCTTTGTCCTGCCAGTAAGGCACTCTGCCCCATACAACTGGGTCCCACCCATTCATGCTAGAGAGACCCTGATCATGCCCATATCATTTAAAAAGACCCTTTTTCCTCGTCTCGGCTCCCAGCTGAACCTTAACCGTGTCTTAACCAGGTGTGAGTGTCGAGCGATAAACCAAAGTTCTGGATACAGATTAGCCAGTAATCATTTTCATGTTATGCTCGATGACCAATAAATGGCTGATATTAAAATTCCATACCATTTTGTTTAAATAAATGTAAAAATAAAACACTAAAAACTTAAAATAATTCATTTTAAATACTACAAATGAATTATAATGTACCGTATGAAAAAATAATATTTGCTAAAATCACATTTAACAGTGTTATTAATTATTTATAAATTTTAAGATTATCTTCGAGTGAGCGTTAGATGATGGCAAGAGAAATCTAAAATGTAAAAATGGGAAATGAGCAGGCAAAGTTAAATATCTAACTGGTATAGTGCCAAAATCTTGCGCCAGGATTTTATATGAAGAAAGTAAATGGAGTCAACTGATTTCATGTCCACTTTGCCATAACTAAGTGCAATTGTAACAAGTGGCATGATTGTAACAATTTTGCCAAGTTCTACAAAAAATTCTATGGTGACGTTTCATTTACATGTATACCCTTCCATAATTACATCTTATTGGTCCAGAATCCTCACTGACATGTATGTAGCCCCAGCCATAATTGCATCTCATTGGTCTAAAATCTACATTTACATGTATGTAGCCCCGCCCATTGTTACATTATAAAAAAAATCCACATTGACATGTATGTAGCCCCACCCATAATTATATTGTATTAGTCTAAAATCCACATTTACGCATGTAGCCCGCCCACAATTACATCTTATTGGTCTAAAATCCGCATTTACGTATGTGTAGCCCCGCCCATAATTATCTCTCATTGGTCTAAAATTCTACAGTGATGTGTATGTAGCCCCACCCATAATTGTATTAGTCTTATTGGTCCAAAATCCACATTTACGTGCATGTAGCCCCGCCCATTATTACATCCCATTAATCTACAACCCACATTGATGTGTATGTAGCCCCACCCATTTTTACATCTCATTAGTCTAAAATCCTCACTGACATGTATCCCCACCCATAATTGTATTAGTCTAAAATCCACATTTATGCATGTAGCCCCGCCCACAATTACATCTTATTGGTCCAAAATCCACATTTACGTGCATGTAGCCCCGCCCATTATTACATCCCATTGATCTACAATCCACATTGATGTGTATGTAGCCCCACCCATAATTGTATTAGTCTTATTGGTCCAAAATCCACATTTACGTGCATGTAGCCCCGCCCATTATTACATCCCATTGATCTACAATCCACATTGATGTGTATGTAGCCCCACCCATAATTGTATTAGTCTAAAATCCACATTTACGTGCATGTAGCCCCGCCCATTATGACATCCCATTGGTCTAAAATCCACATTTACGTGCATGTAGCCCCGCCCGTTATGACATCCCATTGATCTACAATCCACATTGATGTGTATGTAGCCCCACCCATAATTGTATTAGTCTAAAATCCACATTTACGTGCATGTAGCCCCGCCCATTATGACATCCCATTGGTCTAAAATCCACATTTACGTGCATGTAGCCCCGCCCATTATTACATCCCATTGATCTACAATCCACATTGATGTGTATGTAGCCCCACCCATAATTGTATTAGTCTAAAATCCACATTTACGTGCATGTAGCCCCGCCCGTTATGACATCCCATTGGTCTACAATCCACATTTACATGCATGTAGCCCCGCCCATTATGACATCCCATTGATCTACAATCAACATTAATGTGTATGTAGCCCCACCCATAATTGTATTAGTCTAAAATCCACATTTACATGTAGCCCCGCCCATTATGACATCCCATTGGTCTAAAATCCACATTTACGTGCATGTAGCCCCGCCCATTATGACATCCCATTGGTCAAAAATCCACATTTATGTGCGTGTAGCCCCACCCATTATTACATCCCATTAATCAAAAATCCACATTTACATGTGTGTAGCCCCGCCCATTATTACATCCCATTAATCAAAAATCCACATTTATGTGTGTAGCCCCACCCATTATTACATCTTATTGGTCTAAAATCCATATTTACAGGTAAGTAGCTCAATTCATAATTACATATTATTGGTCCAAAATCCATATTGCTGTTGATTACACATCAAATACATTCTCACTAGATATTTTTGAGCTATTTTTCACATTTGGAGCAAACAGCCAAATTATGTCTTGTCGCACTTGGTTAAGACACGGTGAAAGACTACAGGTCTCCTGGTCTCAAACCAAACTGCCCTGAAAAACTCCCTCCTTTTTTAATTAGCTCTGCTAATTAGCTCCAATGAACTACGGAGCCATCAGGGACATGGGAATGAAGCTTGTGAGGTGTAAGATGGCACCCCAGATCCACAGTGGTGGCACACAGTACAGGGCCAGGAATGATGCACTGAGGCTTCGGAAACATCTGCAGTCCTGCTTCAGTTCAGTTCAACCATACTAATGAAACATATTGTCTTGGGTTCTAAAGGGATACGTCCATGCGGCAGATTTGGCGGTTGATATGCATTTACCTCCTATAACTCAGCACGAATGGGTAGGCAAGATACTTTACCTTGTATCTCTCCATCATGGCGGCCTCCTTTTATATTTACTGTCAGTGTTTCACAATGTCTATGGTGACGTTTTTTTTCCCATCAGACATATAACGAAACTCAATACTAAAACGTTGAAGTTCTCAACTCAGAACTTGTTTGTGTGTTTCTTCAGGAATCTCTTTTCATGCTACACATATATTTGCGATATTTGACCCCCAGTATCGCTAGAGGCTTGTTCTGAACATCTTGAAATGATACAAAAAATAAACAACCTCTACATGATAAACAAATAAAGAGAGCTTAGGTCCACAGGAAGGAAGAACGAGGCGTCAAAAGTTCAGCTCGTTCCCCTGCAAGAAGTTTCCGCTCTGGATCCAGAATTAAACAGCGAGAGGGCGAGCCATGCGTCTTTGGCTGCCGTTCATCTGGATCGTCCAGAAAAACAGAAAACAAACTTGGATCAGCGACTATATGAAAAGCAAGTTGGATGCGACAATCCATTTGAGGTTGATGTGTCTCCATCTGTTCTTAATATTTTCGACTTTTATGATCCATCTTCTCTGTTTTTTAGGCTGTTCAAATCACAGCTCTTACAGGTGGACCTGCCACCCTTTGTTCCGCGGGCGAAGCCCCACAAAACTGACCATGAGGGGTGCCGTGATTGGTCCAGACTGTCACAGAATGCCACTGAAAGTTCAGGGTTTTGAGGCTGGATGAGATGACGGGTGACGGCGAAGGGCAAGTGTCAGGCTAGCGGGGTGAGACTACTTCCGACAAGGCAGGGGCGGCTGGAGAGACAGCACTCCGGGAGGCGGCACTGTCTACCAGGAAACACAAAGAACCTGTGAATCACCCGATACACCTGACTGCACATCAAGGTCACTGCCAATGGACACAACAGAAGTGTTGGGGAGCATTTCCAGTACAAGCTAATTTAGCGTAACCGGTAAAGTAACAATCGGATCCCTCATCCGTAATGTTGGTAAGTTTGATTCATTTTAGTGAATTGGTTCATTTTGATGGTTTATGTAATGAACTTCCTTCCAAATATTTTATGAAATATTGCATTCATCACTGTATTTTCAACTTATTACATATAGAGATATGTATATATATATATATATATATATATATATATATAGAGATATATATATATATATATATATATATATATATATATATATATATATATATATATATATATATATATATATATATATATATATATATATATATATATATATATATATATATATATATATATATATATAAAATTTTAAAAATTATAAAAATTAGTGCTGTCAAACGCATCCAAAATAAAAGTTTGTTTACATAATATGTGTACTGTGTATATTTATGTATATATAAATACACACACATACATGTAGTTATACGAAAGTGTAAAAAAAAAAAAACATAATGGAGATATAATTAATTTTGAAGTTTTATTAAGTGTTAACAATGAGATTATGTGGTTTTTATAATCAATTAACACTGCTTTTGTCAATTCTTTTACAAGATGTACAAAATTTGTCCCCCCAAAAAAGTCATTTGGTTTAACCAAAATTTCGGTTTTACCGAATGACACTTTTGGTTATTCCGAATGATGATATTTTCAAACAATGCTAACAGGCTGATATCTAGCAGAAGTACAATCAAACATTTTATATTTAGTACAAGTTTTTAAAATATTACAACATTTTCCATGTTTTATAGCGGTTGTACCGAATGACCTGATGTTTCAGGACATGCGTATGAACAAGTGAAAAAAATAATTTTTCAAATAGTTAAGATAGAGTTAGTTACTTTGCTTCATGATCATGTGGTCCTTTGCAGGTGTCTGAATGATGTCACATCCTGTCACATGATACTGACCGCATGACTTGATCCAAAATTGTCCCTTTATATTGGTTACTCCGAATGACATCAATGAAATTCATTTTTCCAGACATTTTTTCTCATAACAAAGCAACGACTTCTACACATAATTTTAATATCATTTTGCACTATGTTGATCTATGATGTTATAAAATCATGTCAGAATAAAAAAAAAATTACATTTATTACATTTTAAGATATTTTAATCACAAATGAAATGGCTGTATTGGCCTTTGGACGGTTAAACCAAATGACCTTTTGACACTTCAAAATCTTTAAAATACCTTTAAAAGTAGCAAAAATATAATGTTTGTGTATTTATATATACATAATAAATCACGATTAATCGTTTGACAGAATTAATAAAAATGTATATAAATAATAAACATACATATGTATTATGAATGGCCAAACAATAAATAATTCTATGAAATCTGAATTGAAATTATAGATCCTAAATGAAGTTATCTAAATATAAATCTGAAAATATAGTTATAACTCTGATATATGAATTCTGATATAATAATAACTGATTTATAAACTACAAATATATACAGTAAATGCAAATCTAAATATAAATGTAAATAATTTATATGTAGTTATAAATCTGAAAATATAAATTCTGAATATATGTATATATATGAATATATGTATATGTATATATATATATATATATATATATATATATATATATATATATATATATATATATATATATATATATATATATATATATATATATATATATATGTATATATATGTATATGTATATATATGTATATATAATATATATGTACTGTATATGAATATATAGTTATAACTCTGATATATAAATGCAAATCAAAAATATAAATATAATTCCGGTCCCACTTTATATTAAGTGGCCTTAACTACTATGTACTTTCATTTAAATTAATCATTTGATACAATGCACTTATTGTGTACATACATGTTTTTACATTGTACTTATATTTTAAAAACACCTGCATGTAATTACATTTATAATTACACTGTTGACCCATCCCTTACACCTTACTCCTACCCTTAAACCTACCCATACCACCAAACCTGTCCCTAACCGTATCCACCTCAAAAGCAGCAAACGTGTTTTTCAATTCAATATGAACCCAATAAGTACATTGTACTTATTTTTTGCTGCAAGTACATAGTAGTTAAGGCCACTTAATATAAAGTGGGACCATAATTCCAAATAAATAATAAATTAAACTTCTAAGTGCATACAGTAAATACAAATCTAAATATAAATCATTTATATATGTAGTTATATGTCTGAAATGATGCATGCAGATCTGAATATATAGTTATAATTCTGAATATATGAATGCAAATCATCAATATATCTATGTAAATCTGAATACATATAGTTAGAACTCCTGAATATATAAATAAATTCTGAATGTATATTTTTGAATCCTGAATATGAAAAATGTAAATCCAACTAATCTTCTAGTCATATATTTAAAACTTATTGTAGTTTAACTACTTTAACACTTCCATCAGTTACAAAGTAGCTTCCCCAACACTGTCATACGCTTACATGCACACAGCAACACAAAACTACACACAAACACACTTTGGGACCAATCACAGTCTAGTTAAAAATACTCAGACATGCAACGTATGCTATTGTGTCAATGCCAACAGAAACAGAAACAGAGAGAAAATCTACAGATATAGAAGAAACGCAAGCAGAAAGACGTGCAGGATGCCACGAACCGTGTCTTTAGTGTGTCCCATTATGAAGAAATAGGGTGAGGCTAGAGTGTCGCTTTTCATGCACATGGAAAGGTTGGTAGGTACCATCCCTACAGGACAGGAAGTAAAAGACTGAACTATTGCATTGCACAGAAGAGTTAGAAAAACAGAGCAGCTGATAGGAGAGGAGTTAAGACAACACTGGTTACAGGCTACCAGACGTTTCATCACTAAATGAAAGTTCACTGAAAGGTTTAATTGATATAGTGAGTCATCAAAGGCTTTTAAGCTTTTAACAGAAAGCTTTCAGCTAAAGCAAACCGTCAAGATCACAGTGTACCACTTGAGCGATTGTTCCCCGGTGCACTCCAATAAGCACATTTATGTGCATTCGCTCTATTATTTTGGCCAAAATCAGCAGGTTTTTTAATTTTACAACATGATTATGAATTCTACGTTCGTCTGAAAAGTTGCTAATGGCTATAAAACTTTTCTTTTTAATTGAACAGCATTGGCTGTGTGTATTTAGATACCCACCATATTCCGGTACCTGTCCCGTGCCCCTCTTCAACAGCAGACGCACTCGACGACCACCGGCCTTGATGAGCTCGATGGCACGGGCGTGACTCATGTCTCTCGTACTCTCGCCGTTAATTTCAATAATCTGATCTCCAACCTGTGGACATGAGGAAAATCAGGAGGGATATTTTGAGTCAGGATCTTGTATCACCCTGAAGGTGTTTGCTGTATGATAAATGACCAATCAGAATGAAGTATTCCAGAGAGTTGTGGAATAAGTGCAAATGGGCCAATGACGTGATGCATCACTTTTTTGTCCAAAGGCCTTAATAATAATAAAAAAACAAAGATAAGACATCCAAAGTACAGTTGTGGTCAAAATTATTGGCACCCTTGATAAATATGATCAAAGATAAATCTGCATTGTTTATCCTTTTGATCTTTAATTCATAAAATTGAAGGAAAAGAATTAAAAGTGGGGGGACAACATCTCCAAAACATGTTGTCACCCTTTTATTCAAGACTTTTTGCAACTCTTTTTTGCCAAGATAACAGCTCTGGGTCTTCACCTATAATGCCTGAGTTTGGAGAACACCTGACGAGATCAGAGATCATTCCTTCATGCAGAATCCCTCCAGATCCTTCAGATTCCAGGTCCATGCTGGTGCTTCTTCTCTTCAGTTCACTTCACTCATTTTCTTTAGGGTTCAGGTCAGGGGACTGGGACGGCATAGCAGAAGCTTCATTTTGTGCTCAGAGAACACATTTTTGTGCTGGTTTTGATGTTTGTTTTGGATCATTGTCCTGATGGAAGATCCAACCACGGACCATTACTGGATTTCTAGCAGAAGCAGTAGGTTTTGTTTTTTTATCTGTTGGTATTTGATAGAATCCATGAAGCCATGTATCTGAACAAGATGTCCAGGTCCTCCAGCAGAAAAATAGGCCCACAATATTAAAGACCCAGCAGTATATTTAACGTTGGCATGGGGTACTTTTTATCCATGTGTGCACCAAATCCATCTGGTGGGTTTGCTGCCAAAAAGCTCTTTTTTTAGTTTCATCTGACCACAGAAGCCGGTCCCGTTTGAAGTTCCAGTCTTGACTGACAACTGAATATACTAGAGATTGATTCTGGATGAGAGCAAAGGATTTTTCTTGAAACCCTCCCGAACATCTTGTGGGAATGTAGGTGCTGTTTGAACATTTTTTTTAGGCTTTCTGAGACTCAAGACTCAACTAATCTCTGCAATTCTCCAGCTGTGATCCTTGGAGAGTCTTTGTTCACTCAAACTCTCCTCCTCACTTCACATTAGGACGATTTAGACACGCGTCCTCTTCCAGGCAGATTTGTAACATGTTTAGTTGATTTGAACTTCTTAATTATTGCACTGATAGTGGAAATGGGGATTTTCAATGCTTTAGCTATTTTCTTACAGCCACTTTCGATTTTGTGAAGCTCGACAATCTTTTTTACTCATAAAAAAATTCTAGGGGTGCCAATAATTGTGGCCAATGTGTTTTGGAGAAAAACATTTATTTCATAATGTGATTTCCCCCCCACTTTCAATTCTTTTCCTTCAATGAAAGGTTAGATTTTTGCTCATTTTATGAATTAAAGATCAGATTATTATTATTATTATCATATTATTTTTACTGTCATCTTTGATCATATTTATCAAGGGTGCCAATAATTCTGACCACAACTGCATGTAAGGTAGTACAACTAGAACTCTTTTATTGAATCCAAAAGGTTTTAATTTTATTTTGCTACATATAAAGGTATTTTAAAGATTTTTTATGTGTCAAAAGGTCATTTGGTTTAACCATCCAAAGGCCAATACAGCCATTTTATTTGTGATTAAAATATCTTAAAATGTAATACATTTCGGTAAAACCGAATGACTTTTTTGGTGACAAACTTTGTACATCTTGTAAAAGAATTGACAAAAGCAGTGTTAATTGATTATAAAAACCACATAATGTCATTGTTAACACTTAATAAAACTTCAAAATTAATTATATCTCCATTATGTTTTTTTGCACTTTTAAAAACCTTATTCATCAATGACCTAAATACACTACCGTTCAAAAGTTTGGGGTCGGTTCCATTTTTTTTTATATATCTCTTAGTCTCTTCAGCTCAAAGCTGTATTTATTTGATCAAAACACAGTAAAAAGTTGTGAAATAATATTACAATTACAAATAATTGATTACTATTTTAATATATTTTAAAATGTGATTTATTCCTTTGATGGCAAAGCTGAATTTTCAGCATCATTACTCCAGTCTTCAGTGTCACATGATCCTTCAGAAATCATTATAATATGCTGATTTGGTGCTTAAGAAACATTTCTTATTATTATCAACATTGAAAACAAATGTGCTGCTTAATATGCTTTATACATTTTTTCTTTGATGAATAGGAAATTCAAAAGAACAGAATCTAATTTAAATAAAAACTGTAACATTATAAATGTCTTCACTCTCACTTTTGATCAATTTAATGCATCCTTGCTGAATAAAAGTATTAATTTCTTTAAACAAATAAATAAATCTAACTGACCCCAAAATTTTGACCTAAAATAATATAATTTTACATAAAAGCATTTTTTACAAAGGGTGAAATGTTCAAAATAGTTTTAGTGTGAGACTCTGATTTATAAAAGTGCAATTATCAAAGCCTTTTCCATCTAACAGTTTGAACTGATAATCTCAGGATGTGTCTGAAGAGTTTTCTCACCCTCATTCTGCCGTTGCGGATCGCAGGTCCGTCCTCAGCCAGTCTCAGCACAAACAGGTCCATCTTATATTCCCGTCCTCCGCGAATACTAAAGCCAAATCCCTTCACACTTTTCTCCAGTTCCACAGTGAAATAGTCATAGTCCTGGAAAAAGAAATAAAAATTAAATAAATAAAAAAATCTAAGTGTGGCACGTTTAAGACAACCCCCACATTTGGCTTTTATTTAGCTTTTATCTAATTTAAATGAAGTTACATTTAATATTAATTTATATTTATTTTATTTATTAATATATATATATATATATATATATATATATGATGTCAAGTAGATAAGTCATGTCAAGTAATATTTTAATGTAATAAAGTGAGCAGTTTCACCTGTGGTCTGTAATCAGCGATGGAGTGTTGTCTGTAGTCTATCAGTGCAGGTGGGTGTCTGTACTCCATGGTGGGTGGCTGTCTATAGTCTGCTACAGGTGGATGTCTGTAGTCCACCGGGGGCTGTCTGTAGTCCGTGTATGCAGCTTGGCAGATATCGGGTTTAACATCCTGCCTGGCTTTTACTTCCGACCTATAGTTACCAACAAGGTCAAATGAAGTGATCCTGTCCCACAATTCTACAGGCTGAATAACTTCAGCTACACATTTCCCACAGAACTCAAGTTCAATCCACTTAAACTCTCTGGAAATGTTGCTTTAAATACTTTTATGTCCTATGTACAATAAAAACAACATATTTTACATCTAGCAGTGACCTTTTCTTCTCTCTGACCATGTGACCAGGGCTTTGCTCATGGGCCATATTTATCAAGTCTCAGTTCCCATCTTTCACAATGCATAAATCAGAGCAGTCTTGAGCCAACCCTGGGAAAAAAATGTGCAAACCCTGCCTGAGAGGAGAAGCATGTATTATTGAAGAGGTAAATAATTTATCATGAAGTGTTAAGTGATGTTACTCAGGCTGGTGTGAGAGAAAGACAGCAGGAGTTCGAAGTGTTATGTGAGACTGCCCAAGGCAACTGGGTTGAGCACAAAGACTACCTGAGAGAAGCCCTTAAACAAATGTGGACATGTGGACAAAAAACAGGAATAAAATCAAGAGATTTGGATGTGTCAGTCTCTTGAAGTATGTCAAGAACATGCTCGACTCGTTTCACCCAAATAAGTCAAAAGTAAAAATATGATTTTATTAATTAAAAAACGTTTTAATAACATTTTAATAACACTTTAATTAATTTATATCTTGCAAACAATGGAACGTGTTTTTTGTACCAATGAAGATTTCTTGCATTGAAATATAAAAAATTAAATATAATTTGTCCAAAAAAGCAATAATGAAAAACAATATTAGATATTGTTTAAATTGTAAACTAAATTGTAACTATTTATATTTTTAAAAATCAATGTCATTTTTATTGGAAAATATTACATATAATTACATAATTCAAAAGTAAAACATCTGGATGAATTATGGTCATATGAATTTGGGAAGAAAAGTGCACAATTGTGATGAAAATAATGTTATCATGGAAAAAAAAAAATCTTGGTATAAAAATATATAAATACAACCTTTGTTTTCTTTATGCAATATAAATATAATGTGCTGTGATTAAACTGGCAAAAAAAACTACAACATAAAAACAGTCAGATAGTCAGATGGATGGATGGATGGATAAATTGATGTATAAATGGATGGGTGGATAGATAAATGGATGGATGGATGTATAAATGGAGGGATGGGTGGATGGATAAATGGAGGGATGGGTGGATAGATAAACGGATGTATGGATGGATGTATAAATGGAGGAATGGGTGGATAGATAAATGGATGGATGGATGTATAAATGGAGGGATGGGTGGATAGATAAATGGATGGATGGATGTATAAATGGAGGGATGGGTGGATAGATAAATGTATGGATGGATGTATAAATGGAGGGATGGGTGGATAGATAAATGGATGGATGGATGTATAAATGGAGGGATGGGTGGATGGATAAATGGATGGATGGATGGATGTATAAATGGAGGGATGGGTGGATGGATAGATGGATGGAGGGATGGGTGGATGGATAAATGATGGATGGATGGATGGATGTATAAATGGAGGGATGGGTGGATGGATAAATGGATGGATGAATGGATGTAAAAATGGAGGGATGGGTGGATGGATGAATGGATGGGTAGATAAATTTATGTTAAATGGATGGATGGATAAATGGATGTATAAATTGATGGGTGGATAGTTAATGGATGTCTGGATAGATAGATAGATAGATAGATAGATAGATAGATAGATAGATAGATAGATAGATAGATAGATAGATAGATAGATAGATAGATAGATAGATAGATAGATAGATAGATAGATAGATAGATAGATGGATGGATAAATGGATGTATGAATGGATGGATGATGGGTGGATGGATGGATAAATGGATGGATGGATAGATGGATGAATAGACAGACAGACATGGATAGATAATTCAAGTTTTAATATTATATTAAATATTTTTAGTTTTAATATTATATTAGACATGACAAACAGTACCTGGTGTCATGAAGGTACAGCTGTGGTGGTACTGGCACTGATCCGATGGAGGTGGGTTGAACCCCCGGCATGCCTGGATCCACAACAGGAGCAGCCTGAGTCACCACTGAGCCCGACTGCATGGCCTCCAGGCCAGGCTGACTCACAGAGAGACTGCTTTGAGTCACTGGTGGGCTGCTGTGTGGAGCTCCAGGGCCCGGCTCCATCAGCAGAGGGCTGGGCTGCGTGGTGGCCGGGCTGGGGTGGGGCGCTGGTGGGCTGGGATGAGCCACGGTCGGGCTCTGCTGAGCTGCTGGGCTGGAAGGGCTGTGCTTCTGGGCCACCATGGGACTCTGCTTCTCCGATGTAGGGGCCGAATGAGCACCGTTTACGTCTAGGGCACAAAATGACTGTGTTTTCAAAGGAAGAAGATAGAAATATTTCTTTATTGTAATGTACTCTGATCATACCTTCCTCTGGGATGATGTGCAAGGTGACAGTGAGTCCAGCGTCTTTGATCAGCTTGACAATGTCAGCATGAGGCATGTTTATAATAGACTGACAGTTGACGGCCATAATACGATCACCAACTTTCAGCTTCCCACAGCGATCGGCCGGACTGCCCTCGATGATGCGACCGATCTTATGTGGCACAGCTACAAAACATGAATGTGTGGATTTTATGAAAAATGCATGTAAAATATTTTGGTCATATTTCAGTAAAAAAAAAATATAATAAGAAGTTCATACTTCCCTGCAATATAAAAAGAATATAAACAGTAAGAAATAATATTTTCCATAAAGAACATTAATTATATTTTAGTACCGCTAAGTATTTTTTAACATTGTAACATTTTCATTACAATCTCGTTGTTATAAATATTTATTCATTTATAATTTATAAAAAATACTATATTAATATTCTCAACAGTAATCTTAATGGTACTAAATTAGGCTTCATTTGCTATAATAATAATAATAAATATTTAATATTAATATAATTAAAAGTATTTATTAATATTAGTATTATAAATTCATTTTATTTCCATAATTTATATAAAATTATAAATATAAAATACTATTATAAATATTCCCAATAGTAATCTTAATGGTACTAAAATAGGCTTAATTTGCTATAATAATAATAATAATAAATATTTAATATTAATATAATTAAAAGTATTTATTAATATTAGTATTATAAATTAATTTTATTTTCATAATTTATATAAAATTATAAATATAAAATACTATTATAAATATTCTCAACAGTAATCTTAATGGTACTAAAATAGGCTTTATTTGCTATAATAATAATAATAATAATAATAAATATTTAATATTAATATAATTAAAAATATTTATTAATATTAGTATTATAAATTCATTTTATTTCCATAATTTATATAAAATTATAAATATAAAATACTATTATAAATATTCTCAACAGTAATCTTAATGGTACTAAAATAGGCTTTATTTGCTATAATAATAATAATAATAATAATAAATATTTAATATTAATATAATTAAAAATATTTATTAATATTAGTATTATAAATTCATTTTATTTTCATAATTTATATAAAATTATAAATATAAAATACTATTATAAATATTCCCAGTAGTAATCTTAATGGTACTAAAATAGGTTTCATTTATTATAATAATAATAAATATAATAATATAACCAATATATTTTTAACAATATTACTATTATACATTTGTTCTATTATACAAACATTCTTAATAGTAATCTTAATAGTTCTAAAACAGGCTTCATTTGCTAGATGCAAAAAATAAAAAAATAAAAAATAATAATAATAATAATCATCGTATTTCTTTTTATGTTGGGATGGAATACTGTAGGTGCCGAATAGATTTTCTTAAAATTTATTTATTTATTTTTATACAGGTTTTGTATAAAAAAACAAATGTGGATAAGACGCATCAGCTTCCTTGCATTGAAAGGCAATGATATTTTTATGGTTAAATCTTGTGGACTGTCTTCTCTGATATACGGCCTGATCCCAGACTTTCAACACATTTGCACTTTAAAACATTACCATGTGTAAAAGAATGCATTAGTGTTGACCCAACAGTTATGTGAAGAGAGGAATTACTTATTGTGTTTGTGGTCTCTGGACGATTGAGGGAGCTGATGATGACAAAACCAAAGCCTTCGCTTTCCTTGCGGTGGATAACTACATCAGTGGTGGGGGGTAAGTTGACCGGGCACACTGCATGACCCCGGGGAGAACTGCTTTGATTGGCCGCTGCACCGTTTTCCTCGCATGGCTGGCCTGCAGGTGGCAGCACACACAATCTCAGCCAATGCAAACACAAACCACAGCAATGTGACTCAAGCTATTACACTGAAATAAATGCCTCCAATTACTGCGGTTTTACTTCTTGATAATGTCGACCAATAACTCTGTAAAGCCTTATGTATGAAAGAAAATATTCAGAAAAATGTGTGTTTGATTGAACCTTTCGACAAAATGTAAAAAAAAAAGTAAAAAATGGTTTGCAAATGTGTTTTTTGTAGTGTATATTAGATACATCAGGCCTAATAAGTAAGAAATAAATGTTCATCAAAAGCCTGATGTTTCATTTTTCATACATATGATTTTTCTAAAAAATAAATAAATAAATTATATATGGATAATCAAGTAAACCTAAGCTGCTTCCCAGTAAAGACATGTGAACCTTGACCTGAAGTTGGATGTTTTTACAGTTATACTAAAAGGCCTTTTACTTGCTAAAAAGCAAAAACTATCAATCAGACGACAGAATGTTTTGATCAGTTTATAAACCTGTGTCACAGGAGAGTTTTGCTTACCCTGCTGCGGCAGAACTCTCCTCCTGACGGTCAAGGTGACCTGTCCGTTTCGTGCAGCCGCGTGCATGAGGTCGATGACGTAGCGGTGTGGTCTCCCCGCCACGGGCATCCTGTCAACCGAGACCAACTCATCTCCCGGACGCAGTCTGCCGTCGCGCTCCGCAGGGCTGTTCTCTATGATTGCTCCGATCACAATCTGTGAAGAAAAATCAGTCATCACATTAATGTGAACTGACATTCACAGTCTCATAATAATACTGTCACCAGATTTACATTACATGTTCAAACAGCCATTTTCTTGACTAAGCTGATGGGTTTATACATGTCTAGGCTGACAGAAAGTCGCTCTACTGCTGGTATTTATTTAGGAAAAGTAAATTAAAATAGCAGAGATTGGCAAAGACAACTAGCTAAGAGACGACTTAATAAACTGTCAAGGAAATCCATGACAATTCAGTCTAAGGTAATGAGCCATAATTCTGCACTGAATCTGTGTAAAATAAAGCAACACTTCTTACATACAGTGGCCACATATGCTAATACTATTTTATATATACCATAGTACTGAACAAGGTTACCGTTATTGTTAAAGGGATAGTTCACCCAAAAAATACTCACCCTTAAGTTGTTCCAAACCTATATGAGTTTCTTTCTTCTGTTGAACACAAAAGAAGATATTTTGAAGAATGTTGGTAACTGTACCCATTGACTTCCATAGTAGGAAAAGAAATACTATGGCTACCATCAACTGTTGGGTTACCAACATTCTTCAAAATATCTTCTTTTGTGTCCAAGAGAAGAAAGAAACTCATACAGGTTTGGAACAACATGAGGGTGAGTAAATGATGACAAAATTGTCATTTTTGGGTGAACTATGCCTTTCATGATAACTATTATGAGGAAGAAAATTAGCAGTAAACAGTAATTTTGTTAACTAAAATAAAACTAAAAAATGCAGTGCAAAAGAATAAAACAAAGCGCTAAAATAGTATAGCAACAAAGTATTCTGTCAAAACAACAACATGTCTGATTAACATGTAAAACAACCAATCACAGTGCTGAGTGTCTCGTCACAGGCAGATGGAACCAGATGGAATGAAATGGATGAAAACTACAATGAAATGAAATTAAAAAAAAAGTTTAAATAATAACAAAAAAGCTCAAAACTTACATGTAAAATATGTAAAACAAAACTATTAGAGCTGGGCATTCTAATGAAAATATGAGTAATTTTTATATTATTGTAGCAGTACATCTCAAAATATAGTTAATATTTTGGAAATTCATCCCCACAATGTTATATACATTACATAATTATGTAGTAATTCGTTTTTTTTTCCTATCTAGCAACTTAAATAGTTAAAAAAAATAAAAATTTTCCCCCGTTTGAAGCTTGACTGTTACGTAACAGTCGGGATCATTAATATGTACGCCCCCAATATTTGCATATGCCAGCCCATGTTCAAGCATTAGACAAGGGCAGCCAGTATTAACATCTGGATCTGTGCACAGCTGAATCAACAGACTAGGTAAGCAATCAAGAACAGTGAAAAATGGCAGATGGAGCAATAATAACTGACATGATCCATGATATCATGATATTTTTAGTGATATTTGTAAATTGTCTTTCTAAATGTTTCGTTAGCATGTTGCTAATGTACTGTTAAATGTGGTTAAAGTTACCATCGTTTCTTACTGTATTCACGGAGACAAGACTGTCATTATTTTCATTTTTAAACACTTGCAGTCTGTATAATTCATAAACAACTTCATTCTTTATAAATCTCTCCAACAGTGTGTAATGTTAGCTTTAGCCACGGAGCACTATCAAACTCATTCAGAATCAAATGTAAACATCCAAATAAATACTATAATTACGCAATTAGACATGCTGCATGACAAACACTTTGTAAAGAACAATTTTGAGGGTTATTAGCTGTGTAAACATTGTTTATGCTGTTAAAGGCAAGCGCAAGCTCCGTGGGTGGGGAGCGTGAGCATTTAAAGGGGCCGCAGCCAAAATTGGCTCATATTTAATGATGCCCCAAAATAGGCAGTTAAAAAAATTATATAAAAAAAAAAATCTATGGGGTATTTTGAGCTGAAACTTCACAGACACATTCAGGGGACACCTTAGACTTATATTACATCTTTTAAAAAGACGTTCTACGGCACCTTTAATGTTTGCATTATGCATTAAGATGCATTTAACTTATTAAAAACTGACAGTAAAGACATTTATAATGTTACAAAAGATTCTGTTTCAAATAAATGCTGTTCTTTTGAACTGCTATTCATCCAAGAATCTTGAAAATAATGCAGCAGTTTCCACAAAAATATTAAGCAGCTCAACTGTTTTTAACATTGATAATAAGAAATGTTTATTGAACACCAAAATCAGCTAAATTAGAGTAATGATGCTGAAAATTCAGCTTTGCGTCACAGGAATAAATTACATTTTAAAAATATATTAAAAAAGAAAACAGTAATTTTTAAATTTAGAATTATTTCACAATATTACTGTTTTTACTGTACTTTTTTATATATTAAATGCAGCCTTGATGAGCATAAAAGACCTATCATACAGCCCAGCTCTAATAATTACTGTGAAAACTTCAAAACTATAACACCACTATAGTCATATACCATCATATTATCATGGTACATGCCCAAAAAAACATGATACTGCTAATGTTATATAAGTAGCAGAAGGAAATGAATTTGTCAGGTGTGTTTCCATCTGCTGCTCGTGGAGCTGTACAGATATGAGCCAGTATCTGTTTATCCTGCCCCATACGAGCCTTGTCACGGGCCTCCGGACTCACAGCCTGCACCGCCTCGTCTCCACCCAGGATCCTGAAGCCGAAGCCGGTCTTCTCACGCAGCAGGTGCACTTCCACTTCTTGGTACTCCACACCTGAGGAACAAGAATTACAGATTAGATAAAGCACACCCAATTCAAGTTTGAGTTAATTCATGGTGCTTCCTTGGGATGTTTGACATAGAAGCAAAGATCAGGGCTTATTCAGGAACATCAAACCATCCCTAAACCTAACCACAAGCTGAAGGATCAGAGAACACCACATGTTATGTAGGTCGCCTCACAAACCGGAGTGCTGAACCTTCTGATGTAGGAGAATAAGAGTATAGTGGTAGACAGTGAGCTAAATATAGAGCACTAAAGTCACATGGGTTACATAAATTAGCTATTGAAATGTGACTAACAGCATATGGGCTCTGTGACATAAAGAAAGGGAAAGCAGCACAATAGACTTGCCTGTAGAGTCTGTCAGCGTCCGAGGTGGGACCGGCTCTGTGCGAATAAGAAATGAAAGTTTTAAACAATCAAATTATTCAATACTAATTTGAACTATCAACTGGCTTTATGCTTTATTAAAGCTCATACGTGGGGGAATCTTAAGGAACCTGTCAAGAATTGTATAGGCTCATACTGCAGAGATAATTAAGCCTTTTTTCCTAGTTGTGACATTTGTCAATTGTCATTAATATAATGTGAAAAAACAGAATAATATAGTATAGTATTTATATAGTATGATATATTAGTGAAATATAGTATAATATAATATAGTATAGTATAACATAACATATTATAGTATGACATAGTATAGTGTAATATAGTAAAGTTATAGTATAATATAGTATAACATAATATAGTATAGTGTGATATAGTATAACAGCATAGTAAGATATAGTATAGTATAATATTATATTATTTTATATAACAGGATAACATAATATAGTATGGTATGATATAACAGTGTAATATAGAATAACATAGTATAGTAAGATATAATTTAGTATAATACAGTATAATGTAATATAGTATAATATAGTATGACATAGTATACTGTAATATAGTATAGTATAATGTAATATAGTATAATATGGTATAACATAGTATAACAATGTAGTATAGTATGATATAGTATAGTGTAATATACAAACCCGATTCCAAAAAATGTTAGGACACTGTACAAATTGTGAATAAAAAAAAAAAATGCAATAATTTGCAAATCTCATAAATTTATATTTTATTCACAATAGAATATAGATAACATATCAAATGTTGAAAGTGAGACGTTTTGAAATGTCGTGCCAAATATTGCCTCATTTTGGATTTCATGAGAGCTACAGATTCCAAAAAAGTTGGGACAGGTAGTAATAAGAGGCCGGAAAAGTTAAATGTACATATAAGGAACAGCTGGAGGACCAATTTGCAACTTATTAGGTCAATTGGCAACATGATTGGGTATAAAAAGAGCCTCTCAGAGTGGCAGTGTCTCTCAGAAGTCAAGATGGGCAGAGGATCACCAATTCTCCCAATGCTGCGGCGAAAAATAGTGGAGCAATATCAGAAAGGAGTTTCTCAGAGAAAAATTGCAAAGAGTTTGAAGTTATCATCATCTACAGTGCATAATATCATCCAAAGATTCAGAGAATCTGGAACAATCTCTGTGCGTAAGGGTCAAGGCCGGAAAACCATACTGGATGCCCGTGATCTTCGGGCCCTTAGACGGCACTGCATCACATACAGGAATGCTACTGTAATGGAAATCACAACATGGGCTCAGGAATACTTCCAGAAAACATTGTCAGTGAACACAATCCACCGTGCCAATTGCCGTTGCCGGCTAAAACTCTATAGGTCAAAAAAGAAGCCATATCTAAACAATCCAGAAGCGCAGGCATTTTCTCTGGGCCAAGGCTCATTTAAAATGGACTGTGGCAAAGTGGAAAACTGTTCTTTTTGGAAAACTGGGACGCCATGTCATCCGGACTAAAGAGGACAAGGACAACCCAAGTTGTTATCAGTGCTCAGTTCAGAAGCCTGCATCTCTGATGGTATGGGGTTGCATGAGTGCGTGTGGCATGGGCAGCTTACACATCTGGAAAGGCACTATCAATGCTGAAAGGTATATCCAAGTTCTAGAACAACATATGCTCCCATCCAGATGTCGTCTCTTTCAGGGAAGACCTTGCATTTTCCAACATGACAATGCCAGACCACATACTGCATCAATTACAACATCATGACTGCGTAGAAGAAGGATCCGGGTACTGAAATGGCCAGCCTGTGGTCCAGATCTTTCACCCATAGAAAACATTTGGTGCATCATAAAGAGGAAGATGCGACAAAGAAGACCTAAGACAGTTGAGCAACTAGAAGCCTGTATTAGACAAGAATGGGACAGCATTCCTATTCCTAAACCTGAGCAACTTGTCTCCTCAGTCCCCAGATGTTTGCAGACTGTTATAAAAAGAAGAGGGGGTGCCACACAGTGGTAAACATGGCCTTGTCCCAACTTTTTTGAGATGTGTTGATGCCATGGAATTTAAAATCAACTTATTTTTCCCTTTAAATAATACATTTTCTCAGTTTAAACATTTGATATGTCATCTATGTTGTATTCTGAATAAAATATTGAAATTTGAAACTTCCACATCATTGCATTCTGTTTTTATTCACAATTTGTACAGTGTCCCAACTTTTTTGGAATTGGGTTTGTATTATAACATAGTATAGTAAGATATAGTATAGTATAATATAGTATAATGTAATATAGTATAAGATAGTATAGTTTAATATAGTATAGTATAATGTAATATAGTATAATACAGTATAACATAACATAACATAACATAACAGTATAGCATAAAATAGCATAACATAAACAGTAAATAATTATATACCAGTAATTAGAATTTATTGAGATTCATTGTTGAGAAAAATGAGAATTACAAAAAAAAAAAAAAAAAAAAAAAGTAAAACATCCAAAAGCATTACAGTCATCTGAATTTGGGGGAAAACAAAAACTAATGGTCCTAAAACTGCTTAATTTTTAAGCAAATGAATATAAATGATTAGAATACACCGCCCACCAAAAGCTCTGACTTACGTCTGCTTTCGTAAATGGCACGTGACTTCTCATAGAGGTCGTAGGGGTCAGGCTTGCCCAGGTGGAAGCCTTCTGTGTCCGGAACAGAGGAGCGATGGAGCGTCTGGCCAGGATGTGGAGCACCGTGGGGGAGCAAAGTGGTAGACAAGCTGGTCTGGGGGCTTCCTTGGGGGTCCCACTGCAAGGACAATACAGACAATAGACCAGTTTGAGCAGATAATACATCTTCATACACTAAAAAGTAGCGAAAATCTCCCATGTAGATCCTTTAAAAGATCAAGTAGAGAGCATTCAGTGTATCATAAATGTGACCCCTGTCATTACTTTCTGCAAGGAGATAGTTTAGCAGTCCAATCGCTCTCTGGAGGTTCAGCGGGGGAGAAGAATTAAGCCCTAAGTGTGGGACTAAAGTGTGAAGTGAAGTATCTGTGCTACAGTCATGTGCCCCGGGGGCTAATGGATCCTATTTCCTGTGAGCTGTTCATTTCACCTGCAGCTCTCTGCTTAACCTGCCAATTCCATTACGAGCCCTGAATCCAGCTGAACTGGATGGCTTCCTGAAAATGATGTATCTCACACCGGCATAAAAGTGAACTCACATGAAATTAGATATCAAGGCTAGTTCTAGAAATACCTAAATGTGCTAAATGAAATGTTTTCATTACTTTACAAGGCTTCGGAGAAACTTAACCTGGGATTTGTAGTCCATTTAGTTTCTCAAACAGCATTTGTGGACCTGCAATGCAATTAAGGCATGTAAAACTAAGGGAAATCAGACCAGAGGACTAAAAACACTGTGGAAAATTTGTTTGTTGTGGGATAGTGACAAGAGTCATTTGGTTTAACCAAAATTTTGGATATTTTCAAACAATGCTAACAGGCGGATATCTAGCTAGCAAAATGACAATCAAACATTTTATATTTAGTACAAGTTTTTAAAATATTACAACATTTTCCATGTTTCATAGCGGTTGTACCGAATGACCTGATGTTTCGGGACATGTGTATGAGCAAGTGAAAACATGAATCTTTCAGATAAGTTAGAGAGTTAGGCTGCGTTCCAGTTCGGTTTTTAAATGCCCTTCCCTCGCTAACTTCACTCGGTCTTGTTGACTCGGATGTACGTCATTGCTTACGTTGCACGAGTGCCCACTTCTGGCGGAACCTTTGTATGGGCTGAACTGGAACGTCCTAAGCCCTTGATCACTTGGAATCCGCAATGGAGCTGTTTTATTATTCATTTTTTCCCCTTACAAAATTGTTTAATACAGCATTCTATATGTATATATGTGTGTTTTAAATGTTTAAAAAATAATTAATATATCATAGAGTTGTTTGTGGTGGGGTAAATTAAACGCGATATGCGGTGACGTCACAATCGTGTTGCATTGTGGGTTATGGAGCTGCCTGAAGTGTACATATGAAGTAGACTCGCTCCCTCGTTCAAAATCGAGGGAGCGAGGGTCTGTCCATATAAACTTCCCTCGTCCACTTCACGAAGTGGAACGCACTTCAAAATGGCGGCAGGGATTCCCCCGAGGGGAAGTGTTTAGGGAAGTTCGCGAGTGCGTGTCTAAAACCGAACTGGAACGCAGCCTTAGTTACTTTGCTTCATGACCATGTGACCCTTTGCAGGTGTCTGAATGATGTCACATTCTGTCACATGATACTGACCGCATGACTTGATCCAAAATGGTCCCTTTATGTTGGTTAATCGGAATGACATCAATGAAATTAATTTTTTCGGACATTCTTTCTCATAACAAAGCAATGATTTCTACACATAATTTTAATAACATTTTACACTATGTTGATTTTATAAAATAATGCCAGAATAAAAAATATATACATTAATTACATTTTAAGATATTTTAATCACAAATGAAATGGCTGTATTGGCCTTTTGATATTTCAAAATCTTTAAAATACCTTTATATGTTGCAAAATATAATTAAAACTTTTTGGATTCAATAAAAGAGATCTAGTTGTACAACCTTACATAGTTTGGATGTCATCCATCCATCCATCCATCCACATCTATATCTATATCTATATCTATATCTATATCTATATCTATATCTATATCTATATCTATATATATATATCTATATCTATATCTATATCTATATCTATATCTATATCTATATCTATATATATATATATACAAACACACATTTTCTGCTTCCTGAACTGTACAGAGTTTTAAGCAGAAATGTAAATATTTATTCATTTTTTCCTGTATATAAATAAAAGAACAAAAATATATAAAACATATTTAATAATAAATAAAAAATACAATAAAATACATTTTTATGGTATTCTTGAAATATTTATGGACAATACATTTTCATTCGTCATTGGCTAGAGTGGCAAAAAGATCATTTTGAACCCTTCTGAAAGGGTTTGTATCATGCTGAAGTGGTTTATTTTGTGAAATGAATAATCAGTGAATAAAATAAATAAAATAAATAAATCCCACAGGTTTGGAGTGACATGAGAGTGAGTAAATAATGACAGAATTTTCATTTTGTGTGAACTTTCTTTTTAATATTTAAAACTTCAAATGAATCTTTTTTCAGAAATGAGGAGTTTTGTTTTTAAATCTGCCAGAGCTATAAATCACAGGGTGGCATGATTGAGTCCGCAGGTCTCGGGGACAGAGGAGGAGGAATATCAATTGAGTATCACCTGCATAATCTTTACTCTGAATAATTTCTCTTCATGATAAACACATTCTAACGCACGCCTTGCACACACACACATATTAAAAAGGCCCACTTTGCTGTCAGTTAAAGCTTTTTGTTTGCTAATGCAGCAGCACAAGAAGCATACTGATTAAGTACGCCACCCATGGCGACTGCGTTAATGCATCTGTCACCCGGGACATCTCCATGTCGGGTTTCATCAGAGTGTTATCCAGCGTGGAGCTGAACACGTGCTGAGACTAAGAACTCGCGGCTGCTGTTTGTCTTTAAGAGCGATCTGAGATTGATGCTGCAATCACTCTGAGCTGCCGAGTGATTTCGGCCATCAGACGCTAATCCAAGATCTTTGCAAAGGCCAGCGGATAGCCAGAGGTGTACAGGTGGTCAAATCCTCTTACTTTGCATGAAAACATGATTTGACCATTTCTCCAGCAAACACTGACACAGAATGGCAACCGCCAAAATTCAATTTTTTCCAACTGTTACAATATATATGCATTTGATTCATTAAAATTAACAACTCATTAAAGTCATTTGTTCAGGAATCAGACCACACTTGTTGCACTGCATGTGTTTAATTCACTAAAAAGAACCAACGCAGAGTCAATTGTTTGGAAATCGGACAACTCTTGGGCCCTGTCCCAAATGGCACACTTCATGTGTACGTGCACTCAAAAAAATGAACTTTCACTGTTGTTAGTTTCACTCAAACCACCCTTGTTCACATTACTTAAAAAACTCATGTAACTACATGAACGTAATTTAACTGCGTTGTTTATACTAAAATTGAGTATTGTCAGCTTTACTTTGTAAGTGTTTGTTAAGTCAATTAACATTGTTGTGTGAAACGCACACATTATTGTTGACATAACTAAC